>NC_140539.1:14960126-15262626 GCF_057382185.1 Mchenga conophoros
GCATGTCTCTTAGTTTCAAAGCTGACATTTAATTTTGTGCTTTGTGAGGGAAAAAAGGTTTCTTTAGGGATTAGTAAATATAGCAGTGAAAAATAATAAGTGTCATAAAATGGAAAAAACTAAAGCAAGTTGAGCTAAAATACGAGACTTAAATTAAAGTATGTTCTACCTTGTGTGTGTGTGTGTGTGTGTGTGTGTGTGTGTGTGTGTGTGTGTGTGTGTGTGTGTGTGTGTCCGTGTCCTGGGCCATATAAAACCCAGATAGTCGGTAAGCGCCAAACATTCAGAAATAAAACACAGCAGTAACAAGTCAGCAAAGTGAAAGGGCTTTCCCTTTATGGAAAAAGAACTAAAGCGTCTAATACTGCACTTATTACCTGTTTGCTGATGTTCTGTGTGTGTGCGTGTGTGTGTGCGCATGTGTGTGTGTGTGTGTGTGTGTGTGTGTGTGGCAGCTTAATAGGGATTGATAATAACGCATTTGTGAGTGTTTTTTGATGAGCTGGGAGATGTGAGGGTATCTCTCTCAGCTGCATACATATTAATAACACTTGGTGTTTGGAGGGAATACCACTGTTGCCTGTGTGAATGCACGTGCAAACATACGGGCAGACACACACACAAACTTGCACAAGACCGTGCACAGACTTCATTTCTTTTCCCTCTCTATGTCTGCTGCACATGTTAAGCCACGTACAGTGGAAATGCATAAACACAGGCAAGTATTTTCTCTTACTCGCCCAGTCTCGCTCTCTCACACACACTTACGCACTAATATATGCTCTCTCTGGGTGTGATAAACTTGCTTATGACAGCTAATAACTCCCCTATTCCCTCTGGTCTTAATTAGAGCCAGTTATTACAGAGTGTTTGATGCTCTCTCTCTCTTTCTCTCTCTATCTCTTGCTTATTTCTCTCCCTTTTTCCTCTTGCCCTCCTTCTCACACTGTTGCACAGCTTGATTCCAGCATGTTGTTTAGAGTGAAATGTGGAGAGGAACTCCTCTCCGCTTCTGTGTTGGAGGTCTCTGCATCCAGTCTGCTTTCCACACTTATATATCCCCTCACAGACAAACACATAATTACTATTCCCTTCTGCTTCTATCTCCTTTGCGCTTCGGTGTCTTGGCTCAACGTGGCTCCATGAAATTTGTAGTTTTGCCCTTCGTTTCACTGCTTTTTCTCTTTTTTTTTCCCAGTTCAAAGTTAATAGTTTGATAGATGGAGGGTAGAAGGAGGGCATGAACTGAACTTGAACTGACAACATAACCGATGCTTCTTTCATCTCCAAAACTTCATATTTTAGGGAAAAAACTTGTCCTTTTCTCACCAAAATTTATAAACGTTTTAAAACTATAGAGCCTTCTTCCAAAAAGTGTCATAGACCCAGGGTCATATGACTTAGTCAAACACACAAAGGACAGTATTAGCAGTAGTTTTGTAAAAAAAAAAAAAAAAAAAAAAAAAGAAGAAGAAGAAGAAGAAAGAGTTGAAGTTAAGTTAACCAAGGAATTCCAAAAACTGGCTAATGGAAATCAGTGAAATGCAGATTCTTTAGCTTATTTCCTTCTATCCTCTTTAAGTTTCAAAGTTTGCAAAAAAAGAAAAGAAAACACATATAGCAAGTTAATAAAAGGTAGATGTACTGTAGCGTTGTACTGGTGATGCCTTGTTCAAAGATTAAATATACCCATATTAGATATATCCAGCATATCTAATAAAAATGACAGACAGTACATCTCTAATTTCGCCCCAAGGAAAGATATTGAATTACACCATAAACTGAGTAATACTGGATATTTTTTAATCAAATCTTGTTTTATATAGGCTTTTCTTTGTCTATTGCCCACAAGCTTCCAACGTATTCAAACCACTCAATATTTGATACAATATGCCCCCAAGAAAGAAAGTGAAGCGGAGAAAAATCTGGAGGCAGAATCAAAACTAGGATGCACAAGGGGCTGAATCAGTGGTATTTGATTTGAAGAGCGATTGACCTCATGTATAATGCAGAAATTATCCCTGGTGCCAACATGATGTCATGATCTGAGAGGAGTATGTAGCGAGACTCTCGACATCAAATATTCATCATTACATGCACGTACACGCGCACACAGACAAACACACACACACACACACACGTCCATACTGCATGTTAATTTCAGAAGTCTTGGGTTATACAGATAAATCACACTTCTGCGATTAAAAGCAAAAATCACAACATAATTTATTTTTACAAGGTTCAGCATACACAAGGCTATTTGATAAAACTGCCTGATACCTTTTGGCTTCCTTTGTGTTACCGTGAGGAAGAAAGCCTAAAGGCAGCACAAACATTTAACTTTGATTAGAATTACAAGAGTAAAACAAAACCTGGCCGGGAGGGAAAACTAAACAAAAGCGTCTGCAGAATCCAGCCCCTCATTTGTCAGTCTGTGCACCTTTGATTCCTTGCCACATCTCCTGACCTCGTGTTTTAGTGCAGATGCGTTTAATGAAGAGACACAAGGAGAGAGTAGCCAGTGCAACAGGCATTTAACAAAAGAATTTATCTATTTTTTTCAATTTCGTAGACATGAATCGTTACAAATTTAATGGCTAAACCTAACCTTGCAGCTTTTATGCCTGAAGTTAACCAAGCAACATATTTGTAATAAATTCCATATTCCAAACTCTATCACTTGGTCTCTGGCATAACAAGTCAAGTCGAAGTTCTCTTCCGACCCGCCAACTTTCAAATGTGGATCAGAACATCAAAATATGCCCAGCAACACAAAGCGATACACTAAAGCTTGTGACTATATATCACAAACTGCCATGAATGGGTTATGATTATTATAAGTATAACAGTTGTTTGGTTTTGGTTTTTTTGTTTAAAACCAAAGTCAGAGGATACACATAAGCAGACATGGAAAAAGATAGTAGTAAGCAGAATAACAGGCAGGTAAACTGGCTGGGAAAGCAGACTGAGGGACTGACATGGGAGACACGGGACTACTATGAGGAGCTGAACAGCAAATGAGACACAGGTGGAAATGATTAAGGCAGAGCAGATAATCACAGAGATGGGAAAACAAAGGACCCAAGCTACACAAAGAAAGCAATTACTGAAGGAAGAATGAAAGTGATTACAAAAGAACAACATGAAACTGACACTGACATAAGTGTTTGGGCATTTTTGGAATATGTTTATTTTTTCCTTTCTCCAAGGACAAGTGTTTTTTTTCTCCTCCTGCCCTGGTCCAGATACACCTTAAGGACCAGCTTGAGCCTCCATTCTCGGCCATGCCGTCTGCTACTCACCAGTGGTAAACTCCAAATGTTGTTTTTTTTTCTATCATCCTCTGTGCTAATCCTGTTTTCTCCTTGTCCCCAGTTGCTTTAGTATTCACTAATTACCAGAACTCACCTGGCTCCTCGACACTGCTCCGTTCCTTCCCACGACTTCTGTTTGGACTTGCCTACTCACTAATCACATACCTGCCTGCCCTCCTGGACTGGGGAGCATAATCTGTTGGTTTTCCTTGGCTCAAAAACCCTCAAACCCCACTGCATACCTCCTCCTGAGAATGTCAGCTCACAAGTGAACAATCATCCTTTCCTGCCTCTCATACTATAAACTATACGCATCTCCAGACCTTTGGAATTAACTCTGCTCTCCTCTTCCCTAGTGCTTTCCCTCCCTGTGACCCTGAACTCTTGTTCTGACCTCTCCCATATTAGCTGGTTTCTCAAAGTCAGTTGTTTCAATAAAGTTTTTGCATCAACTAGAGTTGCCTAGTTTGAGTCTGCATGAGTTCCGAATTGCATAAAGGCTCTTTTGGCGAGAGAGATCTATGTAAATATATAGTGAAGTGATACATGGGGTATTTTGTCTCTTTCTGTATGGCTACAAATTGTTTTGTCAGTAGGTTTAGTTTGGCAGTCAGTATCACCCTGACCAGATGGTACAGCTGAGCTGAACTGAACATAAATGAATCTAAAGTAGTGACATTATGGAGTGCTTTGCTGCCAGGACTATAATCACATCAGGCCAAACCTGGCACCGATATATAAAGAATATCATGTGCAAGAACCCAAAATCAGATAAATTTCACAGAATAAAACTGCAAACAGCAAAAAATAAGACACACTGTGATTTGTTTGTAATTTGAGTAAGAAAACCTAAAAGAGGGGAGTGTAGTATCTGCCATGTGACCTTCTCTTCCCTCCCAGCTAACTTCCACCAAAACTGTAGCTCGTTGGCCAACAAAGACCAAAAGAAAAAAACAGTCTTGTTTATTTAAGCCAACAGCAGAGAGAGGGAGACACTATTCTGGGATGTGGTGTCTGTTATTCACTTTGCCAATTCACTGGTTTCAATTTTTGTGTTAAAGTTGAAAGTGTTAATTAGGGTGCTCAGGGATGTCTTTAGTGCTCTAGTCTTTTTCCATAGTTGCTGGGTAAATTGAGTGGGCTGTAATTGTGTGTGGTGGCAGTTGATGAGGTTGTAAGCTGTGATCCAGAATGATTATGGCATTTCTGGTCCAGCCATTTTCATGCTGACACTGTGTTGTTTGAGCTGCTTATGAGAGGCAATATTATGTAACAGTCACCACTTCTTTTCTTTCTTCCATTTTTTTTTTTTTTGTTGTTGTTTCTTTTGTTGGGGGAAATTACAGCTTGCGATAGAAGTTCAGAATGTCTGATAAAAATCAGCAGAGATGATATGAGGGAATCTTTTCATTCATTTTCCACCATAAATTTTCTTGTAACCTTTTGCACTCCAATCATTGCAGAACATTTAATCATGTAGCTCTACAAAACAGGCACTAAAGAGACTGCAAACCAAATACTTTTCTTGTACTACTCAGGTATCACTAAACCAACAATCCCTCCCCAACTTCAAAATGCACTCAGCACTTCTTCTTGATCCTATGTTTGACACCTTAATTAATCTAAAGGTGGACCATACGATGGAATACCCAAATGGTCATAGCAGAGCATTCAATTCCTTGTGTTAAAACAAAAAAAGAAAGAAAAAAGGAGAGTACAACCAGCATGCCAGTACCACCATGCAATACTGAAGATAAGAGCCACAATACACAGTGCCTTCAGGATCTTAGGGAGGATCTTTTATACCCCCAGGTGTATTGGCACTGTAAAAACTTTTTAACTAACTCTAATGGCCAGGGGTGAGGCTCTCCCCTGAGCCTCCAGATTTTGCTCCTATACTGAGGATCTGACAGTCAGATTCAGGAGTTCCCCAGACCGTTCTTTCCACAAACAGTCTGTTTCCTTGGAACTATTCAGGATACTTCCAAAAATACTCATTGGTTAATTGATTGTTAAATCCTAACATCTGTAGTTTTTATGGACATGTTTTAGTTCAGATGAAGTTTCCTTTAACATCGAAATCTACAGGTAAGATGTAAACAACATTATTCAAGGTATTAACAGGCCAGAAGTAAACCTATCTGGTTAGAATGCAAAGTTTTGCTTAGGTAATGATCAAACCTACCAGATCCCAATCTTGTTAAAAATGCAGGCCCCGCCCACCAGGACCCAAAAAAAGATGAACTGCCAGCAATCCCCTCCAAAGGTCCCATCTCCAAGCTCTGCTGGTCAGAGCTATTTGGATGCAACGGGAAAGGCAGGATTTTTAATGTAGTGGTTAATAGCTTTATGATAAACTGCCATCTAATATTACATGAGATGCTTGGTTAGCGCAACAGCTGGACTGTGACGTTAAGATACTATGGTCTATGTTAATCACCATAAGCATTCATTCATAGCACTTTAACTCAGCGCTATCTGTTACAAATATCTGTTACTCCCATTGACAGAAAGAACACACACACACACACAAACTCACACTCATGAATCTCTTGCAGACTGAGACTCGGATGCCTCATTGACTTGCCATTAAAAGAAAGAGCCTTCATTAGTTAGGATCTCCCTCCGTAAAGGATACCAACTGTGCACATTTATGTGCAAAGGCATGCATGTGTGTATCAGAGGTTTGTTGTCTGAGGCTTTTGCATCTAACCATTCAGTCAGTTTCCAGCACAACACGTAGCCAAAAAGGCGTATTCATTAGCAAGAGGGGGACCATTTCCCGGCACTGGGAAATTCAGTAAAGCGTACACGACCATGGCTGGAAGCTGAAAGTAAAAACAGATTGGGGGAGATTCAGACAAACGGAATGGAGGAATGCAAGTGGAACATTGTAGAACATTCCAGAAAGGATTGTTATCAAGAAACACTGATCCAGTCATCAACACACAGGATCAGAAATTATTTCAGCCAGAAAGCTGATGCATTTCACTGGCTAGAAATTTTACAACGAGGAGGAGGAATGACAGAAATTATGTTCAGCAGCCTGAAATAAATGTAATGATAAGTAATTTTCTATATCAAAGAGTGATTCTTACACTGCTTATCTGGGTCCAGGTCGCAGGGGCAGCAGCAGCTAATTAGATCCCTAATCCGCCTCAACTGTTTCTTTTTCGTTCCAGCTCTGCTCGTAGCCCCACTCTTATAACCCCACCTGAATGACTTACTGCATCTCTTCACCTTATCTGTAAGGAAGAGCCCAGACATGCTGTGGAAGTTCATTTCCACTGCTTGTATCCACACTCTCATTTGATGGATCATTACCCAAAGCTCGTGGCCATAGATGAGGGTATTAAGGTAGATTGACCAGTGACTCCACAGCATTGCTTTAACTGTTTAGCTCTATCTTCACCATGATAGTGTTTGTATCGCTGCTAACACCGGACTAATATAATAGACTGTACACAACTGTACAGAATAGAATAGAATAAAATAAAATACTATATACAATAGAATAAAATAAAATAAAATATACAATAGGATAAAAATAGAATACAAATATACACTGAGTAAAAATACAAGTTTGGCAGAAAAGAGTATTGCACTTAGTCTTATTGCACATGTGTGGGTTTGTGTGGGTTTGATCAGCTGCAAAAGTCTTTGTTGTGGAGTCTGACAGCAGTGGGGAGGAAAGACCTGCGAAATCTCTCCGTCCCACACCATGGGCACCGCAGCCTGCCACTGAAGGAGCTCCTCAGTGCTGTCAGAGTCTCCTGCATGGGGTGGGAGATGTTGTCCAACAGGGATGACAGCTTAGCCACCATTCTCCTGTCACTCACCACCTCCACTGGGTCCAGAGGGCATCCTAGAACAGAGCTGGCCCTGCGGATCAGCCTGTTCAGTCTCTTCCTATCCCCGGCAGAGATGTTGCCACCCCCAGCAGACCACACCATAAAATACGGCTGAGGCCACCACAGAGTGATAGAAGGTCTTCAGGAGTGGGCCATTCACTCCAAAAGACCTGAGTATCCGCAGAAGAGGAGGAAGCCAGAGTACCTGGAGAGAAACCACCCAAACACTGGGAGAGCATGCAAACTCCACACAGAAAGGCCCTCCAAATATATAAAACTTTCCCACTCTCCGTCCGGGGAGTCTTTTAACCCTCAAGCTCAGGTCCTCTGCCAGAAGCCATTTTCATTTGCTTATCCAACTCAAGGTTGCAGAGGGGCTGTAACCTATTCTGCTGGGTGAATAGCAGGATACATCCTGCACAGTTCAGCCTATCGCAGGGCTAACGTTGACACGTTGGATCTCTATAATGGCTGTAAGTGTGAATGTGAGCACATGTGGTTGTCTATCTCTCTGTTAGACTGTTAACCTGTCCGGGGTGTCCGTCTCACCCCGCAACAGCTGGGTCTGGGCTCCACCCCATCCCCGATGATAAGTGGTTAAGAAAATGGATGGATGGCATTTCACATGAACACCCAAGAAAAAATGTACACACATATCTAACTTGGCAATTTATAACATTGCATGGCTTCGAAAGAAATCGGACTATTTTTTGATCCCCCACTAAAAACAGAAAATTACTGTTATTTTGTAGAGGCTTCAAAACAGTGTTTGTCCAGTCGAATGCTTTTAATGTTGCACAGAGGCAGTATTTTGTTTGCACAAAATATTCCATTTCCCTTAGAAGTAAGTAAATACAGTTTTATTTATGTATGATGCAAATGCATGGCAATTTAGCATTAACAGGACCAATTCATACAATCTACAACAGTGTTGTGCTGTCCTAATGAACTGAGGTCTTTCCTAGTTGTGCTATTCATCCCATGTGACAAGATTATATGGCATTATGCAGAGTAACTGACTACACCAGAACGTAATGTTCTTTTTTTAGTGTGCTTTTACATTTTGGAAGAAGTACAAATATATTGAGAAAAAGCTGCATGTTTAAATGGTGTAAGTTCTGCAAAAAGTATGCCGGAGAAAGAGAAAGTGTTAAAGCTAAACACATGAACTACTACAGGTGCATGAAAATTATCATCATGATTGTTGGTCCACCTTGTACAGCCTATCAAAACCATGCTATGTAATGATATTAAAGTTTGAGATCAGTCAAGACAACACAATTCTCAGTGCCAGACAAATCATGGGTGGTAAACAATAAGTGAATCAGGACGGTAGCAGATGTTACAGCGTGAGCTGTCCAGAAGCCGCAATGCGGTTGACAATCTGATTACATTACATGTGACAGATGCATATACGTATGGTGATGGAAATTCTGTTACACAGACACCTGTGCCCTGCTTATGCTTTACCTGAGTCAGTCAAGATGTGCTTTCATCTTAACTGATTTGATATTTGTAACAATATAATACCAGCATTAAATTAGTATTGGCTCGAGAAGCAATAATTCTATTGAAGCAGCCACCTCTGTACTGTTGTCATATTGAAAGGAACTGCACAGACAATTCCTCCTGACTATAATCTGGCAGGGGATTTTTCAAATGTGATGGCAGAGTGGGGCACCAGGGACCAGCGGGAAAACACAAGAAAAATGGCATTGCACAGGATCCTTCTATATTTAACACATTTGCATTGTGGGTAAAAAGATATATTAATCTTTTACATACTTTTAATTTGAGCTTTTATTTTTACTAGATTAAAAATAACAGTATTGTGTAAAAAAAAAAAGAGATGCACAAACATGTCTAAACAAAATCCTACGTAAGTAAAACTATTAGTAGCAAAATATAGCTAAATTTCATCATCATCATTTGTATGCTAATATATAATTTTAATATTGAAACTGCTGCTGGACAATTTAATTCAATTCAGTTTATTTTTATTGCACCAAATCACAACAACAGTGGCCTCAAGATGCCTAATATTATAAGGTAAAGACCAGTGTTGGTCAAGTTACTTGAAAAAAGTAATCAGTAACTAATTACTGATTACTTCCCCAAAAAGTAATCCCGTTACTTTACTGATTACTTATTTTCAAAAGTAATTAATTACTTAGTTACTTAGTTACTTTTTAAAAACACGATTTACAACCTGAATAGGTGATAAAGCGATAGATCTTTCAGCCCAATTCTACTTTTTCTGCATAATCCATCATACAAAATGTAATCAAATGGAAAAGTCTGTTTTTTTTAACTTGTTTTATCAGTTTTAATCTTTTAACTTTATGCATCAAGCAAAAATTGTATTATATGCAACATTCTCTGACTTGAATAAATTAGTTTAACATTTAAACCTATTTTCTGCACATTCCAGCACATAAAATAAAATATTTTTTGTGTTTACACTCACTCTTTCAAATAGATGCAAGTAAAACACAGCAGAAAATAAATAAAGTCAAAGACTCAGCGGTCCTGTTGCTCTATTTTCACATGTAAAGCAGGAGTAGGGTAGGCGGAGGTTTACCCTGGTGCAGGTGTGCCGCGGTCAGTTGAAGAATCAGCGAGTTTCTCTGTGAGTTTCCCATTACGTCGTTGCGCACTCGGTGCTTGTTTGGAAGTTTAGGGGTTTTTTTCGCTGTAAAAAGTTTTCTTCCCACGCACGATGGACACTAATGTTTTTGTCACTTTTTATGGAATCAAACTCAAAGTAAGGTCAGTACTTCCACGCTTTAAACGCTGCACGCTCAAACTCTCCCAGAATCGATATGTGATCCATTGTTGATCTGCACACAGCTGTTGTCACTAACAGCGCACTCGCTTACGTCACTGTCATGAGACATTCTCGCAAAAAATCACGGTTTTAGTAACGCAGTAACGCAGCGTTCCTACGGGAAAGTAACGGTAATCTAATTACCGATTTTGCAATAGTAATCCCTTACTTTACTCGTTACTTGAAAAGGGTAATCAGATTACAGTAACGCATTACAAGTAACGCGTTACTGTAATCTGATTACAGAGATGGGCGTTACTGGTAAAGACTCTACAATAATACAGAGAAACCCCAACAATCAGACAACCTCATATGAGGAAGCACTTTGGCGACAGTGGGAAGGAAAAACTCCCTTTTAACAGGAAGAAACCTCCGGCAAAACCAGCTTAGGAAGGGGCAGCCATCTGCTGCGACCAGTTGAGGAGAGGCAATGTCAGATTGAAAGTTACTGCTCTGTAGATGCCCTTTTTTGTTATGAAAGTAGGTGATCGGTCGTTAATTAACTAACTAAGAGTTGGCAAGATTAATATCGAGCTATAATATCTGCAAACATGTACAGGTAGTGCAGAATTATTAGGCAAGTTGTATTTTTGAGGAATAATTTTATTATTGAACAACAACCATGTTCTCAATGAACCCAAAAAACTCATTAATATCAAAGCTGAATGTTTTTGGAAGTAGTTTTTAGTTTGTTTTTAGTTTTAGCTATTTTAGGGGGATATCTGTGTGTGCAGGTGACTATTACTGTGCATAATTATTAGGCAACTAAACAAAAAACAAATATATACCCATTTCAATTATTTATTTTTACCAGTGAAACCAATATAACATCTCCACATTCACAAATATACATTTCTGACATTCAAAAACAAAACAAAAACAAATCAGCGACCAATATAGCCACCTTTCTTTGCAAGGACACTCAAAAGCCTGCCATCCATGGATTCTGTCAGCGTTTTGATCTGTTCACCATCAACATTGCGTGCAGCAGCAACCACAGCCTCCCAGACACTGTTCAGAGAGGTGTACTGTTTTCCCTCCTTGTAAATCTCACATTTGATGATGGACCACAGGTTCTCAATGGGGTTCAGATCAGGTGAACAAGGTGGCCATGTCATTAGTTTTTCTTCTTTTATACCCTTTCTTGCCAGCCACGCTGTGGAGTACTTGGACGCGTGTGATGGAGCATTGTCCTGCATGAAAATCATGTTTTTCTTGAAGGATGCAGACTTCTTCCTGTACCACTGCTTGAAGAAGGTGTCTTCCAGAAACTGGCAGTAGGACTGGGAGTTGAGCTTGACTCCATCCTCAACCCGAAAAGGCCCCACAAGCTCATCTTTGATGATACCAGCCCAAACCAGTACTCCACCTCCACCTTGCTGGCGTCTGAGTCGGACTGGAGCTCTCTGCCCTTTACCAATCCAGCCACGGGCCCATCCATCTGGCCCATCAAGACTCACTCTCATTTCATCAGTCCATAAAACCTTAGAAAAATCAGTCTTGAGATATTTCTTGGCCCAGTCTTGACGTTTCAGCTTGTGTGTCTTGTTCAGTGGTGGTCGTCTTTCAGCCTTTCTTACCTTGGCCATGTCTCTGAGTATTGCACACCTTGTGCTTTTGGGCACTCCAGTGATGTTGCAGCTCTGAAATATGGCCAAACTGGTGGCAAGTGGCATCTTGGCAACTGCACGCTTGACTTTTCTCAGTTCATGGGCAGTTATTTTGCGCCTTGGTTTTTCCACACGCTTCTTGCGACCCTGTTGACTATTTTGAATGAAACGCTTGATTGTTCGATGATCACGCTTCAGAAGCTTTGCAATTTTGAGACTGCTGCATCCCTCTGCAAGATATCTCACTATTTTTGACTTTTCTGAGCCTGTCAAGTCCTTCTTTTGACCCATTTTGCCAAAGGAAAGGAAGTTGCCTAATAATTATGCACACCTGATATAGGGTGTTGATGTCATTAGACCACACCCCTTCTCATTACAGAGATGCACATCACCTAATATGCTTAATTGGTAGTAGGCTTTCGAGCCTATACAGCTTGGAGTAAGACAACATGCATGAAGAGGATGATGTGGGCAAAATACTCATTTGCCCAATAATTCTGCACTCCCTGTAAAGACTGGGAGTCCTCTAGCACAGCGGTCCCCAACCCCCGGTACTGGTACTAATTTTATTTTGTTGTATTTATCCGCGACACCTTAAAGGCCAGTCCATGAGTTGTTTGGTACCGGGCCGCGAGAGTAGAGGCTCAGGTGTGAAATGTATGGTTTTCAGGGTTTTTATCAGTTTTCAGCGTTATTTTGTTATCGTTTTTATCGTCAACTCGATTTTCCTGGGTCTTTTCACGTGTGTTATGAATAAATCTTTTTTTCGGTACCGGTACTAGTTTTATTTTGCTGTATTTATCCACGACACCTTAAAGGCCGGTCCATGAAAATATTGTTGGGCATAAACCGGTCCGTGGCGCAAAAAAGGTTGGGGACCGCTGCTCGAGCACAACCGCAGAGCTAAAGATACAGAGAAACAAACACGTTTCCCGATTGTTTTCGTCCTTCACCAGTCACAATCTTACAGCCTTTTTAACACATAACCAGATGCAGTCAAGTCTTACGCATACTTGTCTTTAACATATTGCACAATTAATTTCAGGCTAATTAACACAGCAGTTTGAGGCTCAGCTACACAAACATGCAAATAATGAATTGCAAACAAACAGAAGTCACACACATGTTTGCATACGCACACGCAGACAAATGCATTATGAATGCATGGCTCCTCTACCCCACACACAAGCACTAGGGAATAAGGTAAAACTCAACAAACCTTGAAAGTTATAAAAAAGTAATAACACCTTGAACATAAAAGCTTGAACTTGAAACTACAAAAGATTGCTTCACACAAAGCATAGCACAGCTCTATAATGCAAAAAGAATAAGAAAAAAAATGAAAGCAAGCTCTCTTTTCTTACTGTCCAGCTCACTGGAACTTTGTTGTACAACAATTTAACAAACCACTCGTTCACAGCTGATCCTGAAACTTGGCTAAGACCCCAGCTGTTTGGTCACCCTCTCATACTTTGCCGTGCAAACTATTAAGAACACAAGTTCTTAGTTTAGAAACAGACTGACCTGGTGAATCCAAGTGGATCTCTCTTTCCTTTTACTTTAAATCCACTCTGATAATCAAGGAAAAATGTGAGTAAAAGAGAAGAGACAGAATAAATTAGGATTAAAGCTACAAAGACATGGATGGTGCATGAGTCAGTATCTGTGAAAGACTTCTGAAACATAAAGATTAAGTCGCTCATCTGGGCATTTAACCAGAATTCTATCTGCAGCAGTCATTAGATTTTTAACTTTTGAAACCTCTGTCTTAAGAAAGCCGTCTGGTTGCTCTTCTGCAGACATATTTGCTCTTGTAACTCAAGAATTTTAAAATGTAAAGCGGCATTAACGTATTTTTTCATGAATAACTGCCCAACTGACTACATGTAAATTGAAGTACATAGCCCATATAGGCCAAGTCACAGAGCATCATAAATCCACTCTGCAATTCCTCTCAGCTTTGCACAGTTTTTCATCACCTTTTGATAGTTGTTTTGATTTAATGCCCTCAATTTTAATCTTTTGATGTAGCCTTGCTGTTCTTGCTGATACATTTCAAGTCACTGCACAGAGCGGAAAAACCCCATGTGCACCACCTGCCCATCACTGAGCAGCACACAGACAAAGCTGATAAACACAGTGGAGCACATTGTGGAGCATTTGGGGGCTTAAGAGCTGAAGATTTACTTCGGCACTTGGTGGAGAGCTTATTATGAAGGGTGAACATTAGATTAGATTTGTCTGGTAATTAGAAAAAAAATGCTCGAGATGAAAGCTAATGTTGCTGCATGTCAGCTGAATGTGGGAAAATATTTGGTAAACACATCAAACATGTTCACCGCCACATAAATAAGGTGATTTTTAAAAAAGCCCTCCACGGAAAATCACGTTTTTAACCTTGCTAGCACGTCCATATGGTGTTTTTTAATAATCTAGGAGAAATATCAGCATATTATCATACTGTATCTGCCAAAGCCATGGCTAATCTGTTTTGCCTTGGAACTGCAGCTTGAAAACATGGATTCAGACAGATAGTTGTCTGTCCGATCCACCAGGTTGACAAAGACATCAGTAAAAGTTAGGAACACAATGTGCTCTTTTGAGTGCTTCCCACATTCAGCTACTGACAGTCAAATAATAATAAAGTTCATTTGTATAGCATGTATCAAAACCAGCATTACAAAGTGCTTCCTAGAAACAGCATCATGAAGAAATTACATAAAAGGCGACACAAGACTGCAAGATCCAATGTGATTCCAATAGAATAGAATAATGAAATCTATTCTAACTTTTTACAAAAAACCACAAAAACCTAAACAAAAAAAAACAGCTTTATGATCTAAATGACTCAAAACCAGTGACTAAAATGAAGACACTGGTGAGGCGAGCCAGATTTCCTCAGGCAGGTCATTCCACAACTGAGGAGGCCTAATCGGCAAACAGTCGATCGCCTTTTTGTCTAGCTTGAGGTGGGAATAGTTAACAGGCTTGTACCTGTGCCCTGGTTGGTACGGAAACAGCAGTTTTAGTATATATTCTAGAGCCAGGCCATGTAGGGCTTTAAAAGTAACATGTAAAATCTTAAAATTAACACTAACAGTAATAGGCAGCGAGTGCAGAGTCATTAAGACTGGTGTGATATGTTCAGTTTCTTTTACACAGTTACACATATTCAGTTTTTTTGTAAGAAATCTGGTTGCTACATTTTCCACCACCTGACTTAATTTAATGCTTTCTGATTAATACCTGTTAAAAGACCATTACAATAATCTAACCAGGTGGGAATTAAAGCATGAATGATACCCTGATTGGGTGATCATGTTTAAGTGTTTCTCGAAGGTGAGATTAGGGTGAAATAGTACACCCAGGTTTCGGACAGCTGATTTCACTTGAACGGATTAAGGACCAGGATGGAGCTTATAGAGAAACCTTAACACTCTTAAAACTCTGGAAATAGCATAAATAAGTTTCATTGGTATGTTTGTATGTTTGACTTAAACTTGAGAAAAAAAAAGATTTACAGTGCAATGTCATACTGAAAGGGGAGACGTAGTTAGTGTAGCAGGTTGATATTTCTGTCACGGTGCGGCATGGCACACCGTGGAAGGAGTGGGGAAGGAGGACCCAGGCGCGGTACTCTGTGTATAAACAGTGCGTTTATTTACAGTGATGGAAACAATAACAGTAAATCCCCGTGCTCTCCCGTGACTCCCGTGTCGTGTCTTCCCAAAAAGTCCGTGCTCCGTGTTCTCCACTCTCGTGTGTCCACACACACCCCGTGCCTGCTGCCCTCCGATGTTCCACGCTCCTCCTGAGGGGAAAATGACAGAGGCAGCCGTCAAGACACTTAATTCCAGTAGGCATACACTCAGACTTTAACTAAGCAGAAGACTAACGTGGAGTCTCATGGAATGATCCCGCGTCGGTGGGAGCTCCAAGACTCTCTTAAGTAGCTCCCCCGACGAGGCCTGATCAGCAGCAGGTGTGTGGCTTCGGGTGTGGCCAGTCCCCTTGCAGGACCACACCCTCCAGGCCTGACGCCGCCTATAAACAGGTGCTCAGCCACACACACATATATATATATACACACACACAAGCACAGAGAAGGGAAGCAACACCAAAATACATATAATAATACTAATAATATAATTCATAACTGCTCAGGGATCCTGGGTCGCTCAGACCCAGGACCCTGACAATTTCTGTCTAATATCACACTATAATGGAGACGTATTTGCCACTCAGTGGGATGGCACTTAGTTAGAGGTGTTAATCACAAACAAACAACAACAGTAGTGGTCAGAAGTTTGGGCATAAAATCCAAAATAAATACAAACTTTTGCACCCAGTTCTTGTGTTTTTAAAGTCATTAACGATAGATGCTGCACAGTCATTCCTCGGCCATAATGAGTGAAGCACATTACAAAATCTATGGGAAAACAAGGCTGAATATGCTTGGGGACTGTACAAGCGTTCATATTGACATGAGTGTGAGTAATTTTTATAGCATATGTTACTGTAACTGTGGCTATTCCCATTTTGTTTCTAATATACTCATTTAAAACCTGTCCAGCTGCCTGTACATATAATCTGAGTTGGGCCTGCAGCATTACAAACAGGTTACATCCACTGGTTTGTTTCAGCTTCATTGCCATTTTTGCTAGGTGTAACACTGTTTTGCAGCCACTTCATGATGATCTACTGACTGTCTCATTGTTCCCAGCTGCTGGCATCAAGACTGTAAGCAAATTTCAATGCATACAATGACAGGACACAACCGGTAAGCCACTGGTTAAAGATTCATTTCATTCATTAAACTTAAGCCCTTGAGATGGCAGTAACCAAATATATAGTATAGGGAATAGTAGTATATTTGATCTACTGTAGCCTTATTAATAATCAACAACAGAAACTATTAGCAGTAGCATTATCTAGCAGCCAATCACAATATTTTTTTCTTGATCATTTCTTCCTTTTATATTTGAAATTACTTCTTAACTTTTTAACACATTGTTTAAACACGTTAAAATGTTCTGGTTCTGGTATTGTTTTCACAAAACATCTGATAAAACATGGGGTTAAATAAAAAAGATTGATGTTTAAGTAATGGGTGCTCTCATTGTGTTGAGTTGATACACTTGGACCACAATGTGCACCTCTAACAAAAACAAATTTGTCCAAATGTATTTATGTACAAAGTCTCTGATGCTTTTGGAATGCCTGAATAGTTAAGGCAACGCAGTTTCTGCTAGTGAAAATCAGTCTGTTGATGTTGTTTCCATGCTGTATCGTTCTTGCTTAATTCTCATTTTTTTCCACTTCTTCACCGCAGTCATCTATTTTTCAGCTCAGTGTAAGCACATTTCTCTTGCCTCATGCTTACATCCTTTGTGCATGCATTACCATTGACAGTTTCTCAGATAACACTGTTTTCTTCCCGCCTCATTTGATCAATTTCTCTTATGTTGCTAACTGTATCCTTCTTCAAACAATTTTACTATTGAGCGTGTCTTATCGAGAAATTGACATGCCCATAGTGTGTTTGTGAGGGTGGAGCTTCTCAACAAGACTGCCCATAGGAGCTAGTGCAGGAAGATTTACGCTCAGTTTCCCCATGACTTTTATTATTTCATAAACGTTTGTGTGCAGAAACGTACAACTGTGATTTCTTTTATTCACTCACGTCAGATAAAAGAAGAAATAAAAGACCTTTCTGTCCATGACTGATTGCGTAAACTAGAAGTAGTATTGGTAGTATTATTCTAGTAGTAGTATTCTATTAAAACAGCATGTTTCATATGGCATGCTGCCGTGCATACTATTAATACATTATTACTTGGCTTCCTATCAAGCGAAATTTGGGTCCTTCTGCCCCATGTTTTTTTCCTGTCTGTTTACACATGCACACTTTAAATAAACCTGTGTTCTTTGGCAAGAGATTGGCTGCTCCTGACTCTATTTTTACTGCTCTGACATCAATTTTGACTTATCACTGTTATGATTCATCTGATTTATGATCTTAACAGTTAAGTTTTTTCTTCTTATTGACCACCTTGGCTACCTTGACGTAGAAGAGTTAGAGTGTTGTGTGATGAGACTTCATTAGCACTTTAGCAAGAACAGCCTTGAGCACATACACATTACAAAAACATGATTTTATATGATGTATTACTGTAACTGATTCAATTTAATATCCATCCATCCATTTTCTTCCGCTTATTTAATTCAGGGTTGCGGGTCTTTACCTCACTACACGTACAATTTTGTACGTGTAGTGAGGCGTTTTATTACTGTGGTATTACAACTTTTACTAAAGGAACAGTTGTGCAAAGTTCCTCCACCACTTGTCATTGTCAGCTAATGCTAAATATTCTGATGAGTACTTTCGAAGTAATAAGATTTTACAGTTTTTCAGGCATTCATGCATCTGCAGCAAGATGAGGCAGCCCGTATACATAAAACAATAAAAGACCAGTGTCACAAAATCATGATATGTTGCAATCCGGTCTGTTTTGCTTTGCAGCTCTGTAATATTACTGTGTACTAAAACATTAGCTAGACTAGGTTAAAAATGGAGATCAAGTACAACCTCAAAGCAACAAATAGTTCCATTCTTTTGTTTTTGTTGAGATTTGTGAGGCCTGCATTTCCGTTCCTCTGAGATCTATTAATTCTCACGGCAGTGCGCTGCATAGCTCTACTAGGATCTTTATTTGTATCTTCTGAGAATAATAAATCCACTCTCTGTCAGATGTAAAAAACAATGACCCCAGGTTCAATCTTCAGATACCTGAACTTTGACCTTCAAAATGCCAGTCCAATTAGAAAGAGGGGTTGTGATTTACTGTCATTTACAAGTGTCAATATCTGCGTGGTTAAACATTCATGGCTGTGTTTTAAATGGGTACTTCAGGGCTTTTCTAGGACACTGAGATAATTAAAACGTGTTGGAAAAAAGGGTGAAATGTTGTCATTAGTCATTACATTACAACCCCTCTGATATTAGTTCCTGTTCTGTCTCCTAAAAGAACAGTTAATTTTGTCTTGCCACCTCGGTCAGTGGCTCAACAGCCTGTAGAACAGAATGTTTTCAGCACAATATTGAGCTATCCTTTAACACTTATTGATGAGCTTCTGTTTGGGGAGTGCAGACAGCACATGTGAGGACAGCTTGACCTTTGTAATAGTGATGGGGGATAGATAGATCAGCAGATGAATAATAGATAAATTGAAGCTGTACTCCCGAACCTATGTTCAGAAATGATCTCTTCCCTGATTCCACAAATGCTACAGCAAAGCCTCACCCACACAGACACACACATGCACAAATGGGTGCACACATACGCACATTCAAAGTTCAGATAGAGAGGATGCCGTCATCTTCTTTGCATGTCCTTCTCGCCTGTCCGCTCATTCTCCATATATCAGCCATTTCATTTACTTTGATTTGGTTTTGTGTATATAGTATTATCACCCCCACGAAGAAGATATGCCACAGTGTGGTTTCCTGCTGCGATGTCCAAATAAGTTGCAAAACTCATCTCCCTGTAAATCTGTATCACGAATTTCAACCAGCGCACTCCTCTCTTTTTTTTTTCTTTTTTTTCCCTCTGTGTGTATCAGCAAGTCTGCAAGCAAGGAAGGTACCGTGTGGACAGCGTTAGTGTACAGACAACTGTGAGAAACTGTCTGCTGGTATCTGTGTCTGTGGAAAACAAAAGCTCATTTACAACATGCACTCCGAATGAACCTGCCTCAATCTATGAACTCCTTCCTGAACATCTCCCCTTTGAAAATATTAATGGGCACATGAAAAAAACAAGAACCGCCAAAAATCGTCACAAAAAAAGACACACAGGAGAGAATATGTTCACATCACAACATTGAAAAAACAACAACCTTTCTTTCATCTGATTTGACATAAAAGAAAATTGCACTGATGTGGAACCCTTATAGATGATATCATATCTCATCACCTTAGTTACTGAGTCACGGTTTCAAAAGCAGATTCGATTGGCCGCTGGGACCACTTCTCTGTGTACTGCTAATTAGCACTTTCATGGCTTTCCTGAGGTCTGTAATAAAGTTGGTGGGACAAGCGCTCTTTACCCTGAAACACATATACATGCACCCTCACACACACACGAGGTAAACCCAGACAAATAAGTTCTCACTCCGGTTTGTATTTTTACTCAGTTGTATATAGTATTTGTATTTGTATTCTATTTTTATCTTATTGTATATTTATTTTATTTTATTCTACTGTATATAGTATTTTATTTTATTCTATTCTGTACAGTTGTGTACTGTATTTATTCTTATTGTATTCTAATTTTTGCCTCATAACTTTTGCACTGTCCACTTCCTGCTGTGACAAAACAAATTTCCCACGTGTGGGACTAATAAAGGTTATCTTACTCCGGTTTAGGGACGTAATCAGGGAAATAGTAAAAAACATGTTTAAAAATGAAATAAATAATAACAGATCACCAATTAAGGCAAAATGAAGAGGAATACTGTAAAGCAAGACAATCCTGGAAAATAAAAGAGTCACTCTCCCCACCAAAGCTGACTCTGTTTACCAGCTGCTAGTGTGGCTGTCGTTTTCATTGAGTGAGCCTGCCTCAATAAATAAATGTTCTTTGGGACACCCACTGAAAAACAGGCACAGAACTTTGCAGGTGTGTAGTTAAGGAGAAATAAGAGTCACGGGAAACTCAAACCCCTTCTCCCCACTCTCTTTACACATCCTTTTTTTCTTTAAATGGGAGCCATATCAGCTTTTCCTCCATTTTGCCTGCTCTGTCTGGCTGGACAGCTTTTTTGTACTGTTCCTGATTTTTGTTAGATGGTACCTGAATCTCCCCATTACGCAAAAGCCGTCCTTTGCCGGTGCTCCTTGATGCACTCTCACAGCCGAGAAAAAAGGTTCTGTTTTAGAGATCTAAAAAACATATCAGTGTTAGCAGGTTGGGGAGTCCTTTGTGTGTTTGCACTTTTCACTTTGTTTTCATATTTTGTTGCTTCCACTGGTGAGGTTTAGGTCGACTGAAAAATACCCCTTTCCAACAGTAACCCTGCATGTTGACAAAGCATGAGCCAGGAGTGACAGACCCATCTAAGGAAAGCTATAAACCAGAGCGTCAGGGTGCACTGAAAACAAAGGACACCTTGTGAGTAAATAAGGCACGCTAGCGGATCTGACAAAATAATGGGAATGAAAATAGGCTGGCCGTGTGCATAAGGATTTAATGGGGGGGGGGCTTTGGTCTGGTATCTTCTGGCATCTTATCTATTTCAAAAAAAAGAAAAGGTAGGTTGTTGATACTTGAAACAGTTGTTCCAACAGAACAATGACTTGAAAAACATATCAAAACTGGTTTTGGAATAGATAAGACAGGCTAATATTGAGCTTCTGGAGTGGCCATCCAAAAGCCCCGACCTTTACTCCGTCAGATCCATGGCAGGAAACTAACTAATTTAAATGAACTCTACTAATTCTCCCAACATGATCGGTCTAATATCCAGCCAGAACGTATTTGTGAAAAGCTTCTTGACGGCTACCAAAAACACCTGGTCAAGGTGAAACTTACTAAGGAACATTTAACCAACTATTATCACTCGGCTGTCAGGGTTCGTTTAGCTAATCTGTGCAGGTGAATGAATTTACCCTGACTAAAGAAATCAAGAGAAACGCTCTGGGCTACTCAGTCACTAATTCCTGTTACTGTACTTTTATTACAAGTATTATACTGTAAAAGCAACAGGCTGCATCCAATTCATGTTTGTTGGTTTTTCCATTAAAGATGAATGCTGTACAATCATTCCACCCTGGAAAAAGAACAGTTCAAAGAACTCATTAAAACATTTATTATTGCGATGATCATGCCCATGATGAGTGGATGTAAACTTCTGACCACAACTGTAGCTAACTAAAACACAGAAATACTATATGTTAAAAGCTGGTAGTCCTGCAAATACTAATTTGCATTGCAATTCCTCTGTCTGTTAAATACTTAGAGTTTACAGATGGTACCACCATGCAAAATATAAGACTTTCCTCCTGATAACTTCATTAGCATCAATTAGTGTCAGTGGATCTCATTTCAGAGTGAAAGCCTTGGCAGACATTAAAGGCAGAGCTCAGTCTAACAAACAAATTCACTGAAGCTTCTTTTTTTAAACTCTGATGCACTCCATTGCATCATCCTGTCCTTCAATCAGTGGTTATAAGCATCACACAAAATAAACTGCCATTCTCTGAAACAAATCAATGTCTAGTATGATGAAATTCATATTCCAAAATCAATAAGGGCTTATACATCAGGGTCCAACAGCTTCTTACTCTTGAAATTCTGCATGCTGTGGATGGAGAATTCAAGGTCAATTTTTTTTTCTTCAAAATGAATTTGAAAACACTGCAGCAGAGTAGAATTTGTGGGATGAGAAAGAAAAAGTGGAAGATGCAAAGAATCCATATGTATGCTTTAGAACAAACAGCTGAACCGATTGTACGAACACAGGGATGGCGGTTACAGAATGCAGTGAGAGGAAGCAAAATCCAGAGATGTCGACCGGCAAATGTTCTGTACGTTTGCCTCTGTTACATATACAGCAGGTAAGAGAGATAATAAAGACAGGGCGGGGGAAGAAAAGTGAAACAGCAAAAACGATGTAGACAAGGAGATGGATGTTTATCCTCCCCGTGATCATGTAGCCGTCTGTCTCTCATTTAGCCCAAGGTTCTGATTAAGTCGTTTGTGTTTAAAGAGGAGGAAGCCTCTAATTCCCCTCCTTTCATCTAATTTAATTATGTGCTGACATTCTCCCTTTCTTCCTTGGAAGGATAAAAGCAGCTTAAGCTTTTATGTGGAGCTTTAATGACAGCGGCGGGGAAACTTTACTCACTGATTGCTTAGCCTTAAGTGTGTTTAGCCTTAACACAGCGCTGCACCAAACACGCTTGTATACACACACACACACTGAGTTCCACATGGTCTTCCCACATGGGGACCCAGCAGCTTGCATACAAGCTTGTAGAAAAACACAAAAAGTCTTTTTATGTTTAAGTATAGTTCAGTCAGGGAGACAGAAACACTGTGTTCTGTTTAAAACACAGTTGCATTACTGCCATGGGGTTCATTTTTACTCCTGTGTTTTGAAGTTTTTGGGTATGGTGGTTCATCGGTTAGTTAAAATCAGCTAGCGAGGGGCTTGCTTGTCCTACATGGACTACATGTTCTCTGTGTGTTTCTAAAGGCCCAAACAAAGCATTTTAAGTAAAAGAACCAAAGGTGTGAATGTTTTTGTGCCTGTTAGCATGCCAAAAGGGCCAAACAAAGCAATTCAGCGGCAGGATTTCAAATTTTCACCCTCTCCAATATCTGGGAATCCAGCAAACAAAACTTCTGCGAGAACATCAGATACACTGCATACCCATTCACTACCTCCACCACCTCTCTCTGTCTGCCTTGCTACATTAAGGGCACACTACTTCCTGTATTCTCTCTGAACTATCACACCCACTGAATGGAGCTGAATGTTTCATAACAACATGAAGGGAAAGTTGAAATTACATTAAAAGGAAGCGGTGCGTGCAAATGTACAAAGCAAACAGGAGTATTTCAAAACAGCTGAGACTTGTACTAAAACATGATGGAAAATAAAAGGTCATTCTCAAGCCCGTCTCAACGTTTCTCTTCAGCAGCGGTAAATACAAAATGCATCCTTCAGAACTTTTTGGTGAATGCTGCAATGAATACCATGACTGTAAACTTTGCCCCAGATTTCACCAAAATACTAGTACATGTAAAAAAGTAAAATAAATAAATCTTACTTTGTTCTTAATTTCATTCACAAAGATTAACTTTCATATGTTTTGTATTAATTGGACAGAAAGCAAAATATTTCAACCCATGTTTAGGTTTAGATGTTGAACTGTTTTGATTATAGTTTATAGCTTGTGAAAATCAGAAATCTAGTATTTTACATTCAAACAGTGTCTCTTGGTGGGCTTTGGCACACTCAACTAAAATTATGGCGAAGACTTTTGATCTGGCAGGTTTTACAAATGACAATAATCGACGCCCTCGACACAGAAGGTAAAAAGCAGTTGTGTGCAATACTGCCAATTTTGGATAGAGATTCGATACCAAGTAAATATAGCGCCAGTATCCAATATCTGCATGCTTATAAAGGGAGCTTATGCATGGGAGAGCAGTGTGTCATAATTTACAAGATTAATCTCATACAAATGCCAAATTCTGAACACATTTTAATCACTTCTAAATTAGTTAAGACTTTGGGTCAACTTATGTTGTTTAGGGCTACGACTATCGTCTATTAAAAAGTTTTAAAAAGTGACAACCAAAACAATAAGTACATTTTTCATAGTGGATGTTTGAGGTATACTAAAACTAAACGAAACTGATTTAACCTTAATTCAGTGGGCCACATACTGAACTTGGAGGATAAAAACAAAGCATCAATCCAGTCACATACCAATGGCAGCGTTGGTACGAATATTTAGATTAATTCGCCCACTTCTACTGAAAAGGTTGGCAGTTAGCTGACATGTTGTATTTAAGTGTATTACTAGAGAGCTGACTGGAAGGAAGATGTTCATTAGAAAAAGGTGTAGAAGCAACAGGCATGACTGCCTTTGGAGGATCATCAAGAAAAGTAAAGTGAAGAACTTGAGAGAACTTCATAAAGAGTGAACTGAAGCTGGTGTCAGTGTATCAAGAGCTACTACACAGAGACATCTTCAGGAAAGGGAATTCATTCCTAATATCAAAGCACTCTTGAACCACTGTCAGATGCATCTTACCTGGGCTAAAGAGAAGAATAGCTGTTTCTCAGTGGTCCAAAGTGTATTTGGAAATTAAAGTCCGGTCTGTGGAGAATCCAAAGAGAAATTCAGCATGAAGTTTTTTTGCTGGTATTGGTGATGGTTGGTGCACTGTCCGAGTCAACGCAGCCTTCAAACACGAGATGTCAAAGCACTTCATGTTTCTATCTGCTGACAAGCTCTATGGAGTTGCTGGTTTCCTTTTCCAAAAGGAACTTCACGCCTACCCACAGTCTCAAAACTGCATTCAAGCAGTTTGCTGACTGATCGGCCAGCCAACTCACCTAACCTAACCTGAACCTCAAATAGAATCTATGGGGTATTACCGAGAGGTAAGCTGCTCTTAAAGCTTGCTATGCTTCAGTAACACATCAGCAATGCCACAAGCTGATCACTTGATCACTGCCGTGCTACACCACAATGATACAGGTAAGCTGAGGTAAAGGAGTCCCTACTAAGTATCAGGTGTTTAAATAAACATACATATTTCTCAGAAGTTGGACATTTCTGTATCGTAAACTTTTCTTTTCTTTTTAGATGCATTAGCACCATGCACACAACAGTCAGCTCACTGACCCATTTCTAAGGCTTTTGTAATGATTATGCTACAATGAATTTGACCAACTATAATATGCACGTTTTTCTGAGAAGCATCATAAATGAAAAAATCAAAATCAAAAATCAAAATGGCCTTAAATATTCAGTGTCACTTTTATATTTTGGATACAGCAGAGATTTCTTTATGGTTTAGATTTCAACGACATTTTTAGTTTCTTCTTCTTCAAAATCTCCCAAAAGTTTCCTGAAAGTTTGTCAAATCCAGGTGGATTTAAAGATAATAAAGGCAACAAACACATACAGGTACACAAATACTCATGTGAACTATCACAAACGCTACTCTGCACACAGAGAGACGATGTATATTCACAGGGAGCTTTGTTAAAACTCTGGGAAGGTCTGAACTACACAAAAGTAATCATTAAAAAGTGAGTTGCAAAACATCAAATCATCAAATTACTGTAGAATTTCAGCTGAACAGTGAACAGCATAGACTGTATTGTAAGTATCAGCTGTATAAACAGCACTACACGGGTGGGTCCTGCCAAATCAGCAGCTATATCTTTAATTAAGATGAAGGGAATGGATATAGTAAGAACGACAAACAAACAAGTCATTAATCACCTCATTGGCAGTCTCACACACACATAATTCTAAGTGGCAGACTAGAGGAATGTGTGTGTGTGTGTTTGTGGGTATGGACTAGGAAAGAGTCAGAAAGGCAAAACGAGCAATTGGAGACAAATCTGGACCATAACAGTGAAGCAATGCAAGAGAACACATTTTTTAAAGGCCACAAATGAAGGAATCTGAGGGACTAAAGACCAAATGAAGATTAAAATACATGATTTTGGGATAACTGGTAAAAAAAACAAAACAACAAGTGAAATGGTGTGAAGAACAACAGGAAAACTGAGAAATGTTGTTGTTTTTTTTGTCTTTTTAAAAAAAAGCAAATCGGAAAATAAAATAAAATGGAAAAAATACAACTGAATCCATCATATCAGTATTGTGTCTGATTATATTACACAACCCTCAGTGTTGTCATTTTTATCAGAGATGGACATGGCCAACATGGCATCGCACTCAGGTCAATGAAGACTTCCAATGTGGATCTGGTCATCACCATCTTGGTATTTTGAAATCAGATGTAATGTATTGGACATCACACAATAGGCTCATACAATATTGAGGGTAAGCCTACCTTATACTATGTACATTAATAAATTAAAAGGATAATGTTTTTTTAAAAGAACATTATATTCAGTAAGGTAGGATTGAGGCGGAACATGTGTTGCTTCTTTGGCACCATCTTTGCTGGCACGACTGTCGTAGCAATAATAACCAATCACCACAATGCAAGCTAGTCAGTATTAACATATCTCAGGGATTTTAAATATGTCACTAAACTTCTTTACACTGACAGAGAGAGGAGTTTCACTAGTCCAGCACGTTTAAAATCAAAATGGGCTGCATGTGGCACATGACATTAAATGAGTTTGATCCCCCTCCTCCAAGAATATTCACATAACAGGATTTCACTGGCCAACAGCCGTGCTAGACCATCTGAATAAACATGATTTGACTAGGTGCTCAGAAGTTTAATTCCTCTTGATTTTCAGCGCAAGCAAAGCAGTCGATCCATAATTTAGTTCAGCAACAGGCTCTGTTTAAAATTAATGAGAAGCAAGGCTGCTGAAGCCTCAGACGTGCTCCTGTGAACCCTGCCTAAGAATTCAAACTAGCAACTGAGACCATAAGCTCATCAGGAAATTGTTAACTGATGTCACAAAACAACTAAACCAAGGGTCATATTCCTATAGACTTTTACACAATCTGATTTCTTCAGCTTCTTGCCCCACTTGCTATTAGAAATAATGCATTTTTAAAGAAATGAATGCTTATATTTAACTTTTCAGACCATAAGTCCCATCTTTCATATACAACACTCAACACTGGTAATACCAGTTTCCCCAGAAAGGACCATTTTCTTTGGTAATATGCTACAGCTCTTGTTTGTGTCATACAGACCAGCATTCAGCAGCATCATCACGCTGAAGTTAATGAACCCAACTGGCTTTGGGAGGGATATGGAACATCATACCCAATATATCAGTCAGTCACACACCCCACTGTTTCAGTCTTGACACACTCATAATAACACAAACAGTGACTTGGAAAGAATGAAGCAATTACCCATTACAAATTTCTCATTGAAAAAGTAATACCTTAGGTGGTTGTTGTTGCCAATTTCAATGATTCTGTTATTATTTTTGAAGGGCTCTACTGCCCCCACCCCACAACCCTGAATTGGATAAGCAGTTAGGAACATGGATGGATGGATGTTCTCATGCTTTTTATTAACATTTAAGCCATTACTTCTCTTTTTCCAATATGAGCGCTACAGACTAATCATCTTTTTGACATTTAGTAATGATGATGAGACACCACTGTGATGGCTTACAGGTACACATGATGAATTAGTTGAACATATGCTAAAAATAGCCGCAGCTGTGCATAACAGACCCTTGTTAGTCAATCTCACATCCATTCGTGGATAATTGTGGCAGTGGAACTTAAGCTTCTGCACATGTACCCATTTCCACAAAGAATGAGAGTCTGATTGAACACAATGAGGCATATCTGCAGCTTTATAAATCTAATAAAAAGGATGCATGTTGATATTTCTGTGTGAGTGTGGAGACAATGATACTTGACCAGGCTGCAGAGCTGAAAGGAACATCATCATCATTGTTCTACAGAGGTACAATGGCTGAAATGTAAGCATTTCCCATTCTGCAGAATATTCTTATTGTGTTTTGATTGGGTGAAATATTTATTTATTTGCTGAACATAGTAGTTATTCATTTAACCAAATATTGGACGAATGAGTGGCACATAGAAGGTGTCCTGCATTCTCTTGGAGACGTGAAAAAGCCTGAAAGTCATGTCCTACACAGTCTGGATAGGAGTGAAATGTCTTTTCAATACAGGTAATGTCTGCATTGGACTTGACACCAGGAGTCCACATTCTCTCTTGTTTTTGTGGAACCTGTCTCCCCACACATCTAGTCCTGTTGCCAAGGTAAAATCAGCCTGTCCACTTAATGCAGAGGCTAAACTAAACCCTCCATCAAACTTGAAGCTTCACTCAAAATAGCAAAGCAACATAATGTTCTTTGGATTCATAACTGTGGTATAATTGCTGAATTTCAAACTTTAATCCCCAACACTGCTGGAAAATATAATCACTGTTTAAATACACAGCTGTACATGTAGGGAAAGCAATTACATGCATTAAAACGCTGATACATTTCCCATTTCCCCTCTCACATAAATAAAAACAACAGCAAATACACTTAAAGCTTCCTCTACTGCAAAATCTCATGCATATGCACATCCCCCCTTTTTCCTCTTGACATTTTTAATTTAACATTATAAACTAAAACTTTTTTACCTTTTGTATTCTACACTTGGCAATGTCATCCTCAAAACTGGATCATTTTATAAATGAATGCATTATAATTTATCAGCTTACATTAACACACATACACGTACGCAGACAGACTTTGCAGAGAGAAACTAGTCTAATGGGGTCTGAGCAAGGGATGCCTAACGAGGAGCTCTAACAGGTGTTTCTCATTAAAGCCAGAAGAAACAAATCCACTGCAGGAGAGAGAGAGTAAGAGAGAGGAGGAGAGAGAAGCAATATATCCCCGTGTTATTCATTAGTGTCTTATGCTGCTGATATTAATGATTCACTATCCATAATATCTCCCATACTCACCACATACACACACAAAAACCAAGCCCGGGCTCATAAACACATTATATCACCCAGTATCACCTCATCTCTCCTTTGCTCTCTGGCCTTCTGTACTCTCTTAACATACACTCACCGTCCTCTTCATTAGGTATACCTGCTCATTAACGTAAATAGCTATTCAGCCAATCACATGGCAGAAAACTTTAAACTCTACTTTAGACGCGGTCAAGATGACCTGCTGAAGTGATGGCTGCCTCCAACAGGATAGCGTGCAAATGTCACAAAGCTCAGATCATCTCAGACTGGTTTCTTGAACATGACAAAGAGTTCACTGTACTCAAATGGCCTCGACAATGATGAAATAAAAAATCTTCATCAACACGAGGCTATTATGTTAATCTGTTAATAATATGTTAACATACCAACATCTCTGAGGGTCTCCAAGGAATGTTTTCAGCACCTTGTTGAATGTGTTGCACAAAGAATTCAAGCGTTTCTGAAGGCAAAACTGGGTCCAACCCGGTGTACCTAATGAAGTAGTGAGAGAGTGTAGTTGTCTTTCTGCCCTCTGGTCTTGTTGCCTCCTGGGAACACGAGGCGGGTCTGGGCCCGCGCTGGAGAGTCGGCGCAGTGGCAGGATGGCCGCTGTGTTGCCTGGGATTACTCCTTATCCCCTACCCAACCCTGTTGCTGGTCACGTGCTCTATAATGTTGTACTGTGGACATTTATGTGCTTTCTGTGCAGAGGAGTTTTTTTTGTTTCCTGTTCTCATGCTGTCCTCCTGTAGCCCAGCATGAGTAGAGGTCTCTTTTTTTCCTCTTGTACTTTTCCCATTGTAGTGTACATTTCAGTGGTTTTTCTGTGATGCAACCGTTCTCTGACTTGTATCCCCATGTGATGTCTGTGTTGTGTGTGTAAGGTTGGGGGGCGGGTTCATTTCACCTGCATGTGGCGAATAAAATTTGAACTTGAACTTGACCTTGAACTTGGTCTTTACTTCATTATCATTTCACCTTACTTACATCTGATATTTTTTTAAAGATCCTCCTGCCAATACTCTGCTAATGGAATCTTTCTGAACATCAATTCCTTTGTTTCACTTTTGCTTAATATGATTCCCACCATCTGTGATGGGCGAGCACCCCTTTTTCTAGCGCAGGACCAGGCTGAAGACAGAACTGAGTGATGTTGAGTCAAAGAAAAGCTGTAACTAACAGCACATACAGACAGTTTGCACACAAGCACTCACACACACATACATTTCTAACTTCTGTCTGGCACATGGTTCTTTTCTCTCAAGGCCACACATTTTACATCTACCCTTTACCCATTCTAATTAACCAGCTGGACCAATCCTTCACCCAGAGAGCTTCTCAGATTAACCCCAAACACCTTCAATCTGCCTTCATCCTCCAAACCCACACATTTCAACTGTATCATCTCCTGTCCCTCACCTAACAGTGGCAGCACTTCGCTGCACATGGATGCCTCCTCACCATTAACCACTGAACTGGACTGCACCAAAACCCACGTGCAAGGCGGAGGAGAGAAGGGAGGAGGGGGTTGGAACTGCTCGTTAAACACTTTGAGGGTCGGCAGAATTAATTACAGTGATGTATCGATTTGTCAGCGGGTCCCTGTGGCTCAACCACTGCACCGGGAGACTGCCACCGAACTAGGGGGGGACAAATGGAAGGATTAAAAGTAAAAAAGAAAGATGATGTGGGAAAACAAGTGGAAGCAATAGAAACCAGCCTAAGGAAAAGAGAAATAAAGGAGGGAGAGATGGAAGAAGAAACCATGGCGATGGGTGGGGAGGTCTGACTGGCAGTAGTTAGGGAGAAATGGCTGTTCATGGAGTGATGGAATAAGTGTAAGAAGACAAGGGCCAGGCGGAGCTAGAGACAGACAGAGGGAGGAAGAGAAGAGTTGAAAATACATTTCCTTATCAAACTGGATGGCCCTCTCCCTCCTATTGCAACCCCCATTTCTTTCATGTCCTCTGTTGACCTTTCCTTAATTTCTATCCTCTACCTTCTCAACCCCTCTGTTCTTTATATTTTCTCACTTCATCTCCCTCTCTCCTCCCCTCCATTATAACTTCCTCTGGCTGAACCTTTTGTCCAGGGCACACTGTACTTCCATCTCTAGCATATGGGGTCATTTAAGTATAGATGAGGCCCATAACCTTGAAAGTTATATCAAGGCACAACTAAGTTAAAGCTGGGCGACATGTGAGGACATGGCCACGGAGAAATAATAACACTATCCAAAGAAGAAGCAGGGTTTGGGTTAAAGAAAATATGAGCATAAACAAGATTTATTATATTCTGCTATTTGCCTGCAAAGTTATTCCATACCTGTGCTATGTGACATCCATTCACAGCCCGGGACTAATAGCGTAGGCACATACAGCCATCGATACAACTTACAAGCTATGAGGCATTTTTTATGTTTCACAATGACAACACATATTCTCCTTCACCTGTAATGAGGTGGCACGACTGCAACCAACAACATAGGACAGGATTAGATGGCAAATATGCCTACGGCCTGACAAGCACAAAAGTAAAACAAGCTGCTTGTTCATACAGCTGCAAGCTACACAGCATACTTGAAATATAAATGAGTGCGCTTCATTTCTTTTTTCGGGGGGGTCAAAGGTGACCGTGGTGGTTAAGCACTCTCTGCATCAATACATACATACACAGACATAGTGCCAGACCTGGGGGTTAACAGGATATAGTCATACTGTTATTTTAATATTACGTACTGTAGGAGTGTTTTATAACCACAGTAACATGCTTTTGTTTTTTTTTGTCTTCCTTTAATCTAGTCACTAATCATCCACATTAAATCCACTGAGGGGTGAAGTGAAGAGGACTCATACAAATACGCTGCATTGTTGGGAAACATGGGTCCTGGCACCAATTTGGATGCTTTCAGACAAGATTGCTGAAGACCCTTCTAAGTTTCTTCTGGGATCATAAATTTTATGGAACAAAACCTCATAGATGGTAAGGATGTGTTGCTGCCATCCTGTCGCCCAGTCCCTAAGTTTATTCTTACGAGGAAGGGCATCTTTATAAAAATTCACCGTGCCTAGCCATCTATCTTCGGTAAGTCTGATGTAACTCTCCAACACATATTCTCAAGATCAGATAGGAGAGACACCATTTCAGGTACAGATTAAGAAACTAATCTCAGAGGATATTCTGTCAGTTTGACACCTTTAAGGCTTTCAGCAAAATGGAGAGGCCTCCTCTAAATGCATAATCATCTACACCTACAGGAGATTTTCGACTGATGTGTTTGACAGCACTCTCCACTACAATCATCAAAACACCAGATGATGGACTATCATTTAGAGGGTGCTTTCTTCCCTGCAGTAGAGTTTCAGACAATCAATGTCAATGTGCAACGAAGCAGTTTTGGTAGCAGCTCTGGTGGTGAGCCAACACCTTAATATATCAGTTTCTGCTGTTTTTTGCTTTAATCTGCCAAACGTCTCATTTTGTACAAAAGTAGCATCCGTGACACCAAAGGGCTGCACGTGTGGCTCACACCAGTTTACTCTTATCTCACTTTTAAATCTGGGCTCACGCCTCCTTATTAGTTTGTTCAATGACTGTTCAAAATAACATTCAGGGAACACTGGTAATGTCACTAGTCCTTTAATTGGCTATTTAGCTGCAACATCCTAAGTGGTAAACACAGACAAGTATCACCTTAATTTGTTTACATGCCAATGCGCTACTTCGAGGCAATTCTTCACTACCACTGCTAACAGCATTTTGTCTGCCCATGACATTTTGGCAATAGGGCAAGTTTATTTTATCAATATAACTAATTTATTGTCAATAGCTTTTTAAAAACTTTAAACGCTGAACACATTCAAATTTTTTTTTCTTCCTAACTGTCATTTCCCTGATTGTATACTTCTTTTTCATCCTTCTTTGCTGACTCTTCCCAACCCCAATCTAGATGACCACAGAACAATTAAAAAGAAATTAAAGACTACATACGTCAGCATTTAATATTACAAATGCGTCCACTAACACTTCATAAAAAGTGGCGAATGAGTAGAGTAAATAACACTCTTAAATATTAGTGCCTTTTCTGCAATTTTGCCCATTTCTCAGTTTCTTTGTGGACTCAAAATGTTGCTTGCGTATGCAGCTGCCATCCTTCGTGGCACAATAAAGGCGACTTGTGAGACTCTGTAAACAAGAAAATCTTTTCAGGGCATTCTGGGTGAGGAAATTGGAGTGGGTTTTCATCAGAAGACAAGCGAGGAAGATATCTGGAAGCGGATCAAAATTCTTCCACGGTACAACCCAATGAAAATAGCCACTAAAACAACAAAAACATGTACACTTAAAGAAGAAGAAGAGACAGTTAAAGACGGGGAGGGAGAGCTGTAGCTGAACCAGTGACCAGTTTCAACTGTTTTTTGGGTTAGAGCTAAAGATTGAAATTAGTATTAAAATAATGTATCAGAAGTCAACGTGAAAACAAAAGAAAAAACAAAACTTGTGAATTTACCCCTAAGAATTATTTAAATGATGAGTTACTTTCATATTCTGGCATTTTGGTATTCCTGTTTTTTGTAATGCACCCAGTCTGAACTCCAGTTCCTGAGAAGGGTCAGTTAATATAGTGGAGTTAAATGTCAACTCCTCCAGTTTCACTGTCTTTCTGACAGCATCAACATCACACACAACTCCAAATCTTACAAAGGTCAGCTCTCTTTTTCGTCTTCCTGTTTGCATGCATGTGTGTGTCTGTGTGCGAGGGAGAGGAGGAAGAGAAAGAGGATCGAGAGGAAAGGAGTGCAGAGATCTCAGAGTTGTTTAAACCCAGCCTAGCAGTTCGATATCCATCAGATTTATGTCTCTGTTATTTTCCTCTCCTAAACAGTAAGTGATAAACTCAGTGAAGGACACAATAACAAAGATCTACCTTTTCACCTCTCTCTCCTTGTCTATCTCTTGGTCTCTCTGTCTTTCTCTCTCTGTCCCTGTGCTATCAATCAGCCTTGCGGTGATTGCTGTTGGATTACAGGGCTTTTGCTGTCTGCTCCCAGCGATTAACGTCAGGACAAATAAAATAGCCCTATATCCCTCCATAGTGACTGGAGTTAAGACTAGAGCCGTGTGCACAGAGAAACGCATTTGCGCACACACACACACACACACACACACACACACACACACACACACACACACACACAAAATAACATGCAGTGCAAAAATTACCCTTCATCCTAAATGCCATCAAAGTTAGCATCTATCCACAGCGGCTATAGATCTCACTAGGTGTGTGCATTCATTCAAACGTACATCTTGCAAACACAATTAAAAGGAAAATAAAATAACTCCTCTGCTGGGCTAAGCTACCTACAGCCTGCTTCCAGAGATGCTGACTGCCCACCCTTTCTTTTGGAAACACAGAGCTAGGCAGGCAAACCACTCCGCTGCACATAATGAACTCTGATGGTTGTGATTATCCACACAGTCTGACTGCTTGTCAAAAATCCCACGCTCAAATGGATAACCTGCTCCACTCGTGTATGAAACAGAAGTGTTGAGTGTTCTAAATATTAGAACAAACAACTTTGGTTAACGTTTTGCTGTATTACGCCTATTTTTAGTCGGGGATACAGAAAATTGTAATCCAGCATCTGGCATCAAGCCACCAATCATCAGGGTTTTGGCCATGCGTGTCCTCCATAACATTTCTACAAGCTCATACAGCAGGCTAAAAAAAGCTTTAACATCGACTGACATTCTGCTTCTCAGTTACAGAATGTATTTGGTAGTATTATACAGGCGTGATCTTCTGCTGTATCTACCTGTTTGTCCTTGTTTGAACCTCACACAAATATCGGCTGGAGAGGAAGTAGTCAATGGTGGGTTGTGAACTCAGCTGAGGACAGTGGCAGTCGTGATAGATTGGGACTGGCTGTGGGGAATAATAGAAAACAGCAGAGCTGCAGAAAAACACAAACATACATACTAACAAACACCAACGGCACATGTACACATTCACCATGGAGACAACAAACCAGTTCCAGCAACTCGTGTTTATCTTCTCCCACTCCTGCACACACATGCAGAAACATGGCAGCAGTGGGCATTGACACAGTTCCTTATTCCCTGCCTTACAGACATTATTTATCACCTGCAGGAGTCTCCTCTGTGTGTGTCCATGTGCAGACAGTCTGACCTGATCTAGTGCCACCCTAACCTTATTAAGAAACAAAGTGATGACAACAGAGAAAAATGTTCTTCCTAACCCCTGCAGGTAAAATTGGCACCGCAGCAAACTGTCCCTCAATGTCGGTCCTTTAATGCACATCTCAGACAGCACACGCACACACTCTGACAAACACGCCATCAAAGGGATCCAAGAAGACTCCTGCTGAGAATAAAGCCAAAGTCACCATTTATCTTCATGTCAGCTCCCCTTCTGTTGCCAGTCGCATTGTTTTTGTACCTTTAGCTAATCCATCCACAGGAATGCATCTCACAGCTGCTGTTCAGTATAAGAACTAACATAAACATGGTGTATGGCAAACAAGGGCATACAAAAAGAGACAAACAATAAATCAAACAGCATTTATTCATTGCTCAACAAGCATTACATTTATATTTTTTCATATTATTGCAGAAAAGTTTAGACTTATGCGTTTAAGGGTGTCTACACCAACCTTTAAGTGTAATGAACACAATTTAAAAATGCATCCACTGTGGGATTTCGCTTGCATGACTGTCACGCACATGTGTCCGTCAGGGTAGCAAGAGGACACTCTGTCGATCTCTCTTCACCTCCTCCTCATCTTCTTCCTCCTCTTCTTGTTCAGCAGTGACCCCGCCTCTGCAAGACAAAATCCACCGATCAAGAAGTTGCTGGCCATTTTTTTAAACACTCATACTAAAGTGATACAATTAACCCCTCCAACTGTCCGTACACTCTTCCTTTTTTTTGCTTCAGGCATTTAGGAGAAGCGTTTCCCGCCTGTATTCAGCTACGACGACACCAAATTACCTTGGGAGTCATAAAAAACACCGCCCACCTCCAAATAAGAACGAGTCACTCTATTGATGCCATCTCAGCCAGCATGTGCAGTGTTCTTGATTTTATTGTATTAGCTAACTTCAAACTTCGAATAATATAGCAAAATAGTTGTGACATAGCATTATATCCAGTTACAGCATCAGTTAAATGTAAGCGCAAAAGTAGCCTAGGTACTGTTTTCTCTAAAAAGTTTGAGTAATAATTATGATATCTTTGACTGTACAGCACTTTTTAAAGCACACAGTTACTTCACGTGCGTAAATACAAGTCATTCAGATGTTTCATAATTTTGCCAACACTTGGAAGAAGTCACTTGAATGACAGGAAATGGATTTGTATGTTCCAGAAAAGTCCAGAAATCACCACAAGGCTCAAGCCTGCCATGAACTGGAACACCAGCATCACAAAATTTCTTCTGGAGAAAAATTTTATGGTCAGACAAGATAACATTTGAGCTATTTCACCATAATAGCAAGAGGTATGTTTGGAGGAGTAAAGATGAAGTTTTCAAACCAAAGAACACTGTACCAGTTGTCAAGCATGTTTGGGTGCTGTTTTTCATCAGTGGCACTGGTACATTCCACAAAGAGAATGGAATAATGAGGAAGGAGGATGACACCTAAATTCTTCTACTTCACATCAACAGTAAGATCATTGAAACTTTGGATATATGTATATATTTGAGCCTGTTTATATACTTTTGACCCTGTGTAGAATTAGAGAAAAACAGCCATTAAGCTGTATGAATTATACAAAAATGTGCTTCACACTTTAGTTTTACAACAACTTTGTAACTCTAGTAGAGGCTGTGCAGTATTGTCACATAACAAAACTGAAAAATATTTTCTACCTGGGATCAATGTTCCCTCTAATTTTTCATGTGTCTGAGCGAATGCACAAACTCCCTGAGTGATCCCTTGAACCACTGTGAGCAACAGCAGACGTGTGCACTGTGGTCACGCCAGCATCGAATCCATCCAAGTTACATGGTTTATTAAAATAATCAAATTACAGCATTTACATTTATGTTAGACTACTTTTAATTAGCTGCTTTAGCCCACTTACAATGGCATTTAAAGAAAATCTTGTTCATGACCTGTGTAGTATGGTAACACTATTGGAAGTAAAAATAACTTGAACTCCAATTTTGAAAAAACAACTTTCTTTCATTTTTTTTTTATAAAGCTCTGACTATTATGAGTATGAGTCTGTGGTCTGGGAGAGAGTCCTGTAACTCTGACTGCAAAATACAGTATATAATGACCAATGTTGCGCAATTGATTATTTAGTTACTTCTTCAAAAAAGTAACTGAGTTTTGCAAACAACAACGTTTTTTGCAGCTGTTTACCTAAAAATGCAGCCAAGGCGTTTTTTTAAATAAAAATTTCAAACTATTTACAGAACAATCAGGTGTTCTGCATCAAATTTGATGCCACACCTGATTATTTGTGCCACTCCAAAAAATAATTTCTGTCCACTATGAGATAAAGGAGAACAACACCTGCAGACCTGACAACAGGAGATGTATCACTCCTGTAACACCTGTAACATTCAGCAGTCGCCTCATTGTTCTGACACACACAACAAAACTATTGACTACACTACACACTAACTACATAAGATTTGTGCTAAACTATGGGCAGAAATCTGTGCCATCAGGAACTGAATTTGAATAAATTAAATTTGAATTTGAATTGCTCAGATTGAATCTGAATTGTAACTTGAATAAATGCTTTTAAAAACTGAATATGAATTAGCCTAATTTGAAATTCAATTTATTGGTTTGAAAATGATCATCACTAAACTGAAATTGAATTTTATAGTTTGAAAATGAATTCATTTGCTTTGAAACTGTATTTTATCCTTTAAAAATTTAGCTCTCGAATAATTTCAGATTCACTTCTCACCATTCAGTTTTAGTTCCAAAATTCAGTTTTTTGGGACTTACATCCGGTTCTGGTTCAAGTGCAGATTAATAGAACTACGTTTTACTAGCGGACCGAAAGTGTTACTGACGGGAATCTACAGCGTCTTGAGCTGAATTAAGACTTCAGAAGTCATTCGTCATGTGGAATGACCAGCGGATAAACTCTCAGGTTGGTAATAAATGTATTACATGTATAAGAACAAGCGTCATGTTAACAAATGATAGCCGTACAGTAACTTTTATGCTTATTGTAGCTGTTAGCTCAAAACGCTAATTTAGCGTAGTTTGCCCTGAATTCAGCTTTGACAACAAATATGATCGACTGTTTCTAGTAGAATTCCAAAGTTGTCATCTTGTACCCTGTCAGAGCCCTGTATGCTTGCAGAGACCCCTACAGTAGGGAAACATGCAAAACGATGTCCAAACCTTTGTATTTCAGCTTTATTTATGTCTTACACAGCATCCCAACTCTTTAGCTAACTTAATAACTTTAGCTAAAGTGAATAGTTAGTGTAATTCATTAGTGCAGCAATACTGGATCACATCTGTTTGAAGTGATATGATATGTGACTGTCACTGTGTTTAACTACCATAATAATTCTTAGGGTACTGAGTGCATGCTTAACTTTTTTTTTTTTTTTTTAACATACTGCTCCATTGCTATGTTTGACAGGCTGAAGTTGTCGGGTCACCTCCTAAATCGACCATCTTTTACAGGTGTTTTGTGCCAGAAATGGAGTGTCCACTGAAGACTGAAGACACTGAATCTCTACGCCTTGCCATTGATCCCTCTTGTGCCTTCATCTAGACAAGAGACAAACTTAACCACTCTCACATGCTCTGTACCTACATCACCTTCCCTGACAGTTGTAGCTTGGCTTATCTGAGGGTGAAATTATAAGAATGTGTTATTTTGCAAAGTGCTCTCTAGGGTTCCTAAATAAAATATGGCATTGAGGTAATTTCTTTTGAATTAATCCCTTCTTCTGAAATATAAGAACCTCTCCTGGTTTTAATGGCACTTTGGATTTCCTGACTTTCTGTTCCACTCCCAACCCCAAATAGATGCTGACAAGCTGACACAGTAACATGGAAGAGGGAAAGAAGTTGGAAAGGACTACTACAAATAAACCTAATGCCTAAAAATGTAAAATAATAATAATAATAATAATAATAATAAAGGCAAAAGATGAAGTAACAAGTTTTTAGTTTCTTGGTTATTCCAAATGATCATCTAGATGTCTGTGACATGTGATGACAAACACCATAAAGGAAGACCTTTGTCATCACATGCTTAAACTCATCATATATTTTTGCATATGCTGAACAGGCAGTCAGACATGCTGTAACTGTTGAGTAGAAAACTGCATGAACACCATACGGCAGGGGTCTCAAACTCCAGTCCTCGAGGTCCGCTGTCCTGCAACCTTTCCATGTGTCCCTGTTGCAACACACCAAGTAGGTCATTAGGAAGACTATAGAACTTGACTGCATGTTGAGTTGGCAATTCAGCCATTTGATTCATGTTACAGCAGCTCATGAGTGAATGAACATGGTGCAATAAAAGTATTTTTAGAAGTATGTGTTTCCAAATACATACATTTACTTAAATTTACTTGAGTAGGATCAGGGGTTGCCACCTCAGCATGCAGTCAAGTTCTATACTCTTGCTAATGACCTACTAATTGTATTCAGGTGTGTTGCACCAGGGACACATGGAAAAGTTGCATGACACTGGCCCTTGAGGACTGGAGTTTGAGACCCCTGTCATATGGAATATGACAGGTGTGGTTGAACTGCATGAAGACTCTGAAGTTTCTCTTCTCTTCTGGCAGGACAGGAATGTGGCCTTGTCCTGTGAGCCACCGTAAGGATGTACTTAGAGTAGAACTGGACTGTCACCGGCCTCAGGCTCTTCACCTTTTCAAAGACAAAGCAGTCATTTAGATAAAATATTAGATATTGTTTACCTGTAAATGCACAAAGTAAATTTAGAAATGTAATTATTGTCAAGAGTGAACAAGCACTGATAGTGTAATCTACAGCTGTGGCCAAACGTTTAGAGAATGAGAAGTGTTGTTTGTTTATTTACAAAGTTTGCTGTTTCAGTGATAGTTGTATATCATATTATATCACTTCAAACAGAGATGATCCAGTAATGCTGCACTAATGAATTAGACTAACTATTCACTTTAGCTAAAGTTATTAAGTTAGCTAAAGAGTTGGGATGCTGTGTAAGACATAAATAAAGCTGAAATACAAAGGTTTGGACACCGTTTTGCATGTTTCCCTACTGTAGGGGTCTCTGCAAGCATACAGAGGGGGTACTCTGAGAGGGTACAAGATGACAACTTTGGAATTCTACTAGAAACAGTCGATCATATTTGTTTGTCAAAGCTGAATTCAGGGCAAACTACGCTAAATTAGCGTTTTTAGCTAACAGCTACAATAAGCATAAAAGTTACTGTACGGCTATCATTTGTTAACATGATCTTGTTCTTATACATGAAATACATTTATTACCAACCTGAGAGTTTATCCGCTGGTCATTCCACATGACAATTGACTTCTGAAGTCTTAATTCAGCTCAAGACGCTGTAGATTCCCGTCAGTAACACTTTCGGTCCGCTAGTAAAACGTAGTTCTATTAATCTGCACTTGATTACTCTTGAACCAGAACCGGATGTAAGTCCCAAAAAACTGAATTTTAGAACTAAAATTGAATTGACTGTGTGCACGTTAGGATATGCTACTTCCGGTGCGGAAACTCCTGTGGGGAGCTTTGTTTCCGTTGTCCTATTCGTGCCTGGTTTATGGTCCAAAACAAGTTAAGCAAATGAATGAATCAAGCGGCGATTTACATTTCTATAGATGTCTTGGGCATTTACCCAATATATCTGTAAATGATGTTCATCGACTTGTTGATATTTTTTCCCTGCACCTCAGGGCAAAAGAGAAAAGGGATTCAAATGTTATATTTCTCAGCTGTCCCTCGTTTATCGCGGGTGTTATGTTCTAAAAATAACCAGCGATAGGTGAAATCAAGTAGCCAATTTAATTTTTTGACGGTGCAAAACGTTTCCTGGACATTGTGGACATACAGTACTGCACTTCAGAGTCACACTGCTAGCGATCGATGCAGCGATTCTGTACTGTACATGAGAGACGTCACGGAGGAGATCGTCTGCAGCGATCAGGACGCAGGACACAATGTGACGTAAAAAAAAAATAAGCATGCAAACTTGCACTAAAAAATCTGCGAAACAGCGAGGTGAAAGGTGAACCGCGTTATTAGCGAGGGACCACTGTAATTTTTAAGGTAAGTCACAACATACTCTTCGTAAATACTAATGTATAGAAACCCTTACCAGCAATCATTCATTTTTTGTGTGGCTTTTTTCACGGTTTGTTAACATGCTGTGTAGGTGTGTACTTGACTAGCTGATATCAACATAATGGGGGAAACATCTGGTTTGACTATTCTTCACCTGTAGTTTGAATGCTGAACATTTGCCTGTTTAAATCATAAGACCAGTCACTATACAGAGATGTGCTTCTGAATGTGAAATGTGTCTTCTGCTGCAGTGATGCAGTTCTGCTTGTGTTGAGTGATGTAAACAACTGATCGATCTAAACTCTTTAAACGTCAAAAGTGATCATTAGATTTTTTGTGACACAACAGTGGTGAGTGTTCCCACCTTCTGCTCTTTGTAACTTAACATGATCTTTCCGTTTTCGAGTTTTGGACATGATTTTGGAGTATATCTTTGCAGTAGCGATTGACCGCAAAGTAAAGCTACCGGAAATGTACAACCCCACATCCGGTCTCAAACCAGGAAGTTAGCATTTTCTCGTGCACAGGGTCAATTGTAGAACTGAAACTGAATGGTGAGAAGTGAATCTGAAATTATTCAAGAGCTAAATTTTTAAAGGATAAAATACGGTTTCAAAGCAAATGAATTCATTTTCAAACTATAAAATTCAATTTCAGTTTAGTGATGATCATTTTCAAACCAATAAATTGAATTTCAAATTAGGCTAATTCATATTCAGTTTTTAAAAGCATTTATTCAAGTTACAATTCAGATTCAATCTGAGCAATTCAAATTCAAATTTAACTTATTCAAATTCAGTTTCTGATGGCACAGATTTCTGCCCATACTAAACGTCGCAAATCTCTCACATCTCAAAACACCGCCGTCACTCCCCCACCCTCCCCCCGCCCAGGCGGAGAGCGCCTTCGAGCGTTTTCCTTATAAAACGCCGTTTAACCGTTTCTTCCCGAAGTAAATATAAACAACGATAGTATTCAGCAAAAACAAACATTGCATATATTTTTTTATGATAACTCTGGTTTTACGTGGCCTGTCAACACAATTTAAAAACTGGTATAAAGTCCACACTTTTTCCGTCAATTGTTCCGTCTGTCCTGCTCACATCTCCAATGGTTGTACACGTTGTCATTGGCGTGCATAAGGACGCTGTCATAGCCTGTCAATGACGTTGATTAGCTGCGTATATACGATTGTGAATCGCATCATTGGCTGCACTATGGGATAAGGTGGCATCGTTCTAATCCCAGCAGCCAGTCACTTACTGACTAACACTGCAAAACAGAATTGTTAAAGTTTTAATTTTAATTGCAATTCAGGTTAGATTTTTTTTGCGCGCAACGCAGATTTTCTGTGCGCAGAGACCGTGCCAGCAGTGCGCAATTGCGCACGCGCGCAGCTTAGAGGGAACATTGCCTGGGATGTTGTATCTTGTGTTATGGTAAGGACTAACTCAAGGGTTCATGCAGCACCCTCTGGTGGTTGTGCCGTGTGTATTGTATGTTGCAGTTTGGCAATAAAGGGAGTCGCCACGATAAGACAGAGCTGTCCCAGTGTCGTTTATGGCGTTGCTATTAAAGTCACGAGAGCTACCAAAACATGGTGTCAGAAGTGCTCGGGAGAGAAGAAGAACATAACGGAACACGGAAACTTCCTCACCGGAGAGAACTCGCCCTGCAAGGTTGCAATAACAGCCACAGTAAGAGCTAAGCTAACAAATTAGCAAGAAGCGCTAACTAGCATCTCGCGACTAGCAACATGGCGGCCGCACCAGCAGCCTTTCAAGTATCACCGCCGTCGAAGTTTGATTTTTCAAAGCCGGAAGAGTGGCCGAAATGGATCCGACGCTTCGACAGGTTCAGGATAGCATCCGGACTCGAGCTACAATCGGACGAAAACCAGGTTAACACTCTGATATATACAATGGGCGATGAAGCTGAAGACGTGATCACCTCGTTGAACCTGACCGAAGAGGAGGCGAGTGAGTACCACACTCTCAAAGACAAACTCGAGGCACACTTTGTAGTCAGAAGAAATGTTATCTTTGAACGTGCAAAGTTCAACCAAAGGCAGCAAGAAGCAGGAGAGACTGCAGACGGGTTTATTACATCCCTATATGCCTTGGCTGAGCATTGTGGCTACGGGGCGCTGCACAGTGAAATGATAAGAGACAGACTCGTTGTTGGAATAAGAGACAAGAGACTCTCGGAGCAACTACAAATGGATGCGGAGCTCACATTAGAAAAAGCAGTGATACGGATTCGCCAAAGTGAACTTGTTAAGAAACAACAGGATCTTCTTAAAAACAACTTCAAGCAGGAGAATCTTTGCAACGTGGACATCGTTAAAGCAAAAACGAAACACTTCAAACCACGAAAGACTGTACCACAAACCACGGAGAGGAATGTGAAAAGCCAATGCAACCGATGTGGAAAGACACCCTTTCACAGCAAACACCAGTGCCCAGCCAGAGAGGTACTCTGCAATCAGTGCAAAAAGAAAGGTCACTACGCAAGAGTATGTAGGTCTGGGGCAGTGGGAGAAATACGTGCAGCGGGTGGTAACAGAGAAGAAAGAGAAATAGCATTTCTGGGAACGGTAGCCTCAGATAGAACAGAGGATGCGTGGTTGACTAAAGTAAAAGTTAACAATGCAGACTGCTGGCTAAAAATTGATACAGGAGCGGACGTAACCGTCTTGCCTGAAAAAGAGTACAACACTCTAGCACAAAAACCGCAGCTGCAACCCACAGATCTGAAACTATATGGGGTGGGAATGTCTCCATTAACAGTTAGAGGGAAATTTACTGCTAACTTGAGCACTCCAAGCAAAGCTACAGTACAGCCTGTGTATGTAGTAGCAGACCTGACACAAGGATTACTAAGCCGCATAGCGAGCGTAGCACTCGGGTTAGTGGCTAGAATAGAAACTGTGTCACTCACTTCAGTAGAAACAGTGAAGCAGCAGTTTCCAACACTATTCAGTGGGTTAGGCCGGATGGCGGGGGAATACAAAATTGAGCTTAAAGCAGACGCCAAACCGTTTGCCCTGTCAACTCCAAGAAGAGTCCCGCTTCCCCTGTTACCCAAAGTCAAAAGAGAGCTTGCTCGGATGGAAGAGTTAGGTGTAATCTCCAGAGTAGAGCAGCCTACCGACTGGTATGCAGGAATGGTTCCAGTACCTAAACCAAACAGAGATGAAGTGCGTGTGTGCGTGGACTTGACCAAACTAAATAATTCTGTGAAAAGAGAAAGACACATGTTGCCATCAGTTGAGCACACCCTAGGACAGCTAGAGGGCGCAAAGTTGTTCTCAAAACTCGACGCTAACTCAGGGTTTTGGCAAATACCTTTGTCCAAACAGTCAGCTCTTCTCACAACCTTCATCACGCCATTCGGAAGGTTCTGTTTTAATAGACTTTGTTTTGGCATATCTTCGGCCCCTGAACACTTCCAAAAACGAATGTCTCAGCTTTTAGAGGGGCTGGAAGGAGTCGTCTGCCAGATGGATGACATTCTGGTTTATGCTGACACACAAATCCAGCACAACAAGAGACTGATCGCAGTCCTGGAACGGCTCACAAAAGCTGGGGTGACATTGAAAAGTGAGAAGTGTGAGTTTGCAAAGACCTCAATCAAGTTCCTCGGACAGATCATCGATGCTGCAGGAGTCAAAGCAGACCCGGAGAAAGTGAAAGCAGTCAGCAACATGGAAGCGCCCACGGATGTGGGTGGAGTGAGACGATTCCTAGGAATGGTTAATCATCTAGGCAAGTACCTTCCCCACTTAGCAGAGAAAACACAGCCGTTGAGAGAACTACTCAGTACCAAAAACATGTGGTGTTGGAGTGAGGCTCAACAAACAGCATTTGACAACATTAAGGCAGAACTGAGTGAACCACCGAACTTGGCACTCTACAACCCCAAAGCACAAACAACAGTATCAGCTGATGCATCCTCCTATGGACTAGGAGCGGTGCTACTTCAGAAACAAGAGGATGACGCAACCAAACCAGTGGCCTTCGCTTCAAGAGCATTAACCCCCACGGAACAGAGGTACGCTCAAATAGAGAAGGAAGCGTTAGCCATAACCTGGGCATGTGAGCGATTCTCTGATTTTCTTATAGGCATTGAGTTCCATGTTGAGACAGATCACAAGCCTTTAGTACCACTTTTGGGCTCCAAGAACTTAGATGAACTGCCACCACGAGTACAAAGACTGAGAATGAGATTAATGCGGTACTCTTTCACCATCTCACATGTCCCAGGCAAACACATCGCAACTGCAGACGTGCTGTCCAGAGCACCAGAAAAAACTGTTTGTGACGAGACATTAAGAGACGAAATGAACCTGTATGCACATCAGGTGATTTCAGGTCTTCCTGCAACAGAGGAGAGACTACAACAAATAAGAGAGCAGCAAGACAAAGACGAAACACTAAAACAAATCAAACTCTACTGCAAGAATGGCTGGCCGGACAAACTCAAAATACCAGGTCCATGTTTCCCATACCACCAGCATGCAGGGGACCTGACTGTTGAAGATGAACTTCTCCTAAAAGGTATGCGTATAGTTATCCCAAAAATATTACAAAAAGATGTTTTGACACGACTGCACACAGGTCACCAGGGCATTGTAAAGTCCAGGGAACGAGCCAAGCAGTCGGTATGGTGGCCAGGACTGAGCTCTCAACTACAACAGCTGGTAGCAGAATGTGAGACGTGTGCAAAGGTGAGACAGCAACCCAGAGAAACACTCATGCCAACTGAGTTTCCTACACGGCCGTGGGAGTTAGTTGGTGCTGATCTTTTTGAGTGGAGTAACAGCCAGTATTTGGTTGCAGTGGACTATTTCTCACGATACATAGAAATAGCTAAGCTGTCCTCTACCACATCAGCAGCAGTGATTGACCACTTAAAGTCCATATTCGCACGCCACGGCATTCCAACAGAGTTAAGGTCGGATAACGGTCCACAATTCTCCTCAGAACATTTCCAAAAGTTTGCTTCAGGGTGGGGCTTTGCCCACACCACTTCCAGCCCGAGATTCCCTCAGAGCAATGGTGAGGCTGAAAGAGCAGTGAGAACAGTAAAGAGCCTTCTACAGAAAGAAGGAGACCCATATCTTGCTCTCATGGCATATCGCGCCACACCACTTGCCAATGGACATAGCCCTGCAGAGCTTCTGATGGGGAGGAAACTTCGTACCACAGTTCCCATACTTCCATCCTGCCTCAACCCAGGCTGGACAAACATCACTAAACTGAGAGAGAGAGAAGGGAAGGAGAGAGAAAAACAGTGGAAATGGTTCAACAACAGACACAGAGCACAAGACCTCACAGGACTACACCCAGGAGATCAAGTCTGGATAACAGACATGAAAACAAATGGAACTATATCAGGCAGAGCAGAGACGCCGCGTTCTTACCTTGTTGAGACCCCGAGAGGACTTCTACGTCGAAACAGGAGCCATCTCATCACACTAAAAGAGACCAAGACGGAACCAACAGAACAGCAGATCCCTGTCATACCAGAAGACAGCAGCAGCCCGGTTTCGAACCAGGCACAGCAGTGTCTTACACCACCGAATGACCGGATTACTGAGAAAAGATATCCCACCAGAGACAGAAACCCACCGAGGTACCTTAAAGACTTTGAAGTAGGTAGTAGGTACTCTCGAGCACCTGAGTGACCAGCCAGGGGCAGAATAATCCCCTCACTCAGCGGAAGGATTGGGAAGTCTACCCCACCTTCATAGTTGGATAAGTTCACACAGTTAAATAAAATAATTGTTATAAAGTGGAAACAATAAATGTCCGTTACAGAATAAAAGTTAACGTAAAAGCATTGAAATATTCAGCTACAAGTTAAGTTGCAGTGAATGTAGTGTTGACATAAATGTGGATTAGCACAGGAAACATTATGGTTATAATGTACTCAGAAAGGGGGATGTTATGGTAAGGACTAACTCAAGGGTTCATGCAGCACCCTCTGGTGGTTGTGCCGTGTGTATTGTATGTTGCAGTTTGGCAATAAAGGGAGTCGCCACGATAAGACAGAGCTGTCCCAGTGTCGTTTATGGCGTTGCTATTAAAGTCACGAGAGCTACCAAAACATCTTGGGTCGAGCTTTTAACCACTTAAGCCCTCCTTTATAACCATGTAACCCACCAGTAATTTCCTTTCACCTTTAGCTCTTCCTGTCATATGAAGCACAGCTATCGAGGGCTACAGTGACTCTCAGTTGTTTACTTTTGGGTCGCACTTCACCAACTGCTAGTATCTCTGTTAGAGTGCTTTCATAGCCTGATTGTACTCAACAGTTATCAAAAATTATTATATTTCATGCATGTTTTGCAAAGCACTGTGTTTTGTCAGTGGTTCTTTTTATGTAGCTCCCTTTTTATGCAGTATATTGTCATCAGAGGCGCACACCCTGCTCTTGCTCTTAGACACATATGGGTTTGTTTCATTGTAGTGCACACGAGGGAACATAAATGTAAGGTGTCGCTATATCAAAGATATTACCATATGACACTTTTATATCGTGCCAAAATGCATACTGGTATTCTCATGGCTATGATATGGCACAGCACTAACACAGACTGTTTCACAACCTAAAGCTGCTCTCAAAGACGAGCATGACTCGTACATGCTGCTGGATCCTCATACAGCTGCAAAACGTGAAGTAGTTTTTTGGTTTGGACTCATATAGTGTAACTACTAATAAAGCAAAAGCAGATATTCAGTTCTCACAATCCACCAACTGTGGTGCACGTCTGCCAAGCAACCAGAGACAGCTGAGTAAAAGCAGCGCAGATGATAAATAGTTGTCTATGCACACAGACCACCCATAATATGATGTGACAGCATTCGCTATTGTGTTGTGTGGGTGTACCTTGGAGTGTACATACTGTATACTATTACTGGAATATTCACTAAAACAAATGCATATTTTATATGCAAAAATGCACTCAAGTTTTCCTGATTATACCATTATTCAATATGTTTTGCAGCAGAATCTACATTACAGCTGAAATCCATTTACATACATTTACTCTGAAGTCAACGGGGTCTGAAAGAACAGCATCTCATGAAGACGGTTCATTGACCCTATACAAAAAAAAAAAAAACTTGCTGAGTTGAACTGGCAAAACACACTGTACCTAATAAAACAATAATGTTACAGCTGTGTCAACTAACTGCATGACAAGATCCTGTCATCATGAAAATCCAGTGTTTCTGCATACTCAATAAATTGGACAATGTCACAAGAGTCCAATCTGCATATTAGGAGGAAAACCAGGTGAGGGTGGAAGCACAAGAGCTGCCTATAAAAAACAAAAACAACATGATACCTGTGAAGCTGAACCAAAGTAGCCAGATTAAGTCCATCCTAAGTGTGTGTTTGTGTATGTTTTAGGATGTAAGGAGCTGTTTTGGGAGCTCTCACTGTAGTATGCGTTAATCCGTTTATTACACGTCTCAAAGTGATATTCACAGTGCTCCGCTCAGCACAAGGCCTCTAGCGCAGATTATGCCCGCTCCACAAACACAAAAAAACATCAATAATGCACAGGCACACACACTCAGAGTCAGTTTCTGATATACAAAACCACACTGACACACTTCCTCTTTCTTTTCACACGCATACTCACATTAAGCAGCACATTAAGGCTGGATACCCAACATGCTGTCAAAGCTAAAGTCGTTCTGCTGCTAACGATCCATTACACACTCCACATATCCGACAGCGAGAGGCATTGATGCAGTACCAAAAAAAAAAGAGGGATTACCCCCTGTCGTGGCCACTGGATTGGTAGTGGTGTGTGAGAAAGTGTAAGGGGTGAGATTCTAAGGTGGCCATGGTGAAAAGACACAGACACACAGTATGAAAACGGGAAGGTACGACACTTCACTGTTTGATTCGCACACTGGAGAAACTCACATTTGCCTTTCAGGATATCAACATCAAATGGACATTTGAACAACTGCCTAAGCATTTCTAGGTCAACTAACAACAAAAACATATACCCTCTTTATGATAAGCTCATCCTTGATGTGATCCTCGCACAAATACAATTGAAAGGCATGAGGGTAATCAAATTTAAGGATGTGTGTTACAAACCGTTTGGAAGCGGGATTACTGCATTCATCCTGACTTCCACTGTGTTCTGTACCAGTACCTGGAGTGCCTGCTTGGGATGGAATATTTAAGAAAGGTTAAGAATTAATGGTTTAAATCACTCTTGTAATTCATAATTCATTCAAACACTTACTGTATTATTTTCTATGATCATGATCTGTAAAATAATATACTGATCACAGATAGCTATATCATGTATATGTGATTGCATACATGAAGGTTTTTGGTCTGCGCTCTTGACCATGAGTCTTAGCTCCTGCTCCAGGCTGCTCAGAGCATGTGCAGTTGTGTCTATCTCCAGGTCAGGGTCCTCACAGCCCATCTGGTCCACATTACAGATCTCCATGATCTCTCTGGCTGCTTGGGACAATGGACAAAATACTGGCGAGAATTCTGAGTCCACTGTGGGAATAAAGAAACAGCGAGAAAAAGGAGGGGACAAGGAATGAGAGGTTTGGCAACGGACAGTGCGAAATAGTTAATGCATACTTGCTAGACAGCCTGAAAGCAGATATGGAATAAAAGCCAAACAGGGAAATGGGTAGAGAAACGCATAAGCTGTGAATAAGGAAGGATGGAATGATGATCATGAGGCTGTACAGTAAAAGGTATTTTCTGAAAACAGCTACAGAGAGAGTGAGTGTAAGAAGTAGATAAGAACAGGTGTAGAGGAAGAATGGAGAAGGTAAGAAGAAGATGGTATGTTGCTCAGGATTCAAGAAAAAAGGGTCGATCACAACTGTCAGTGGAATGAGTGGTGTCTCATCCCACTCCTGTGTGAGCCACATCAAATTGAATCAGATTGAACATCCATCTCCACCTGCTCACAGTAAATTACATTGAGGCCCCCACTGAGAAGCTATGATAGTGTGGGTGTGTATTTGTGGCTGCAGCACACTGATTCCTCATGCTGCGTGCTGTCTAACCAGTTTCAGCTTCAGTGTTAAATCTTTCAGTCTTTCAATCTTCCATTGTCTCCTCACCTAGCCCTCCCTCCACCCACTCTCAGTGCCTGCCTCTGTCTTTCAACTGGCACAGAACCTCCACTTAGTGCTTCACAACCACCTGCACTGTCAAACTAAGCAGCATGGGAAGAATGATGCATGCAGGGGAGTGCTTCTAACGCATGTGGACACACACATACCTCTAGACTCGATTTATTTCAATTTTAAAGCAGATGGCGCACACATATTTAGATTTCTGCTACTGATAAATCTCTGTGCCAGATTTAAAATGTATGAAGTGTAAAATGAAGAAAACTGAACTTTGATATCACTCAAGCGTTCCTTTGGAAGGTCAGATTTGAATAATTCCATTCTGCATGGACTGTATGTGGGATATGTTAATAGCCTTAAGACAAATTGAGATGTAATACCTAACATATGCATCTTTTTCATGTGATATATTATTATAATTGTACTGTAGGTATAACTGCTGTATGGAACACACTACAGTAAAGTATGGAGGGGAAAAAAGGAAACCAAATGCTGTGAACTTTAAAAAGAGTTCCCCACTTACAAACATGCTCAGGGGCACAATGCTATTTTAAAACATTAATTAATGGCACAAGGGAGCCAAAGCACAGATGTTTTGGCGAGAAGCCTTCTTCTGTGTGCTGTCAGACAGCACATTGGAGCGGCACACTGACAAAACAGCACAAGGAAGCACTCTGAGAGGGAACTTGCCGAAACATCAGTGCTTAGGTTCCCTTGTGAATTAAAAATACAGAAAAAATGTTGCACACTCATTTTGATAGAATAGTTAAATATGTTTCAAAGTTGTTTTTATTTATTGTTTTTAACTAACGTACTCCTCCAACTTAAGTTTAAGCATTCAATCTGACAAGACTATTAATTGAGTGTAGCTTATGTGGGCCTCAAGAGTTGGAACTCTTGGATAAGATTAATTTAAAAAAAGACTTATGAAAGCAGGTTTAAATACTTTGACAACATGGAAAGAAGTGAGTTAGGCAAAATAATACAGAGAACTGATCAACACCGAGAGGGAATTAGAAATCTCACTGAATAAAACAATTTACTCTCTGGTCTTTCAGGTTTCTATGTGTGCAAATATGCATCAGCATAAAGAGATTAATGCACTGTTTCGTGTATCTGTATGAAAGGATGTATTCCTGGATCAACCCACAGTCCTGCATGTGTACGTGCTCAGTATAAGTGGATAATATGTCTGTTCACAACCAGCACAAATATTGAAATAGTGTTTCTATATGCAGAGATATAGTGTATTAATTGTGTCCACAATAGAATTCTGTGTGTGTAAATAAATAAAAAGCACAAAGAACTCTGTGTACCTGAAAATCTTCACATAGACACAAACAAAATACTCACAAGCACTCATGACAGCGCAAATACACTTCCACTCACCAGATGTTCCCAGTTCATCTGCTGATACTTCTCCTGTCCTGGATGAGTGAATCTGAATTCCAGTTGGCTGCCTGTGGTTGTCCTTCATCACACCGAAAACCAGGTGTTCCTCATTTAAAGCTCTGAAGCTGCTGCTTAACCCATAACTTTGTAACCCTAAATGAGTAAAAGGAAAAGTTAAAGACGGGTCATAGCACACCTCACCCAGAACAGCCATGCATACAGGGAGTGCAGAATTATTAGGCAAATGAGTATTTTGCTCACATCATCCTCTTCATGCATGTTGTCTTACTCCAAGCTGTATAGGCTCCAAAGCCTACTACCAATTAAGCATATTAGGTGTTGTGCATCTCTGTAATGAGAAGGGGTGTGGTCTAATGACATCAACACCCTATATCAGGTGTGCATAATTATTAGGCAACGTCCTTTCCTTTGGCAAAATGGGTCAAAAGAAGGACTTGACAGGCTCAGAAAAGTCAAAAATAGTGAGATATCTTACAGAGGGATGCAGCAGTCTCAAAATTGCAAAGCTTCTGAAGCGTGATCATCGAACAATCAAGCGTTTCATTCAAAATAGTCAACAGGGTCGCAAGAAGCATGTGGAAAAACCAAGGTGCAAAATAACTGCCCATGAACTGAGAAAAGTCAAGCGTGCAGTTGCCAAGATGCCACTTGCCACCAGTTTGGCCATATTTCAGAGCTGCAACATCACTGGAGTGCCCAAAAGCACAAGGTGTGCAATACTCAGAGACATGGCCAAGGTAAGAAAGGCTGAAAGACGACCACCACTGAACAAGACACACAAGCTGAAACGTCAAGACTGGGCCAAGAAATATCTCAAGACTGGTTTTTCTAAGGTTTTATGGACTGATGAAATGAGAGTGAGTCTTGATGGGCCAGATGGATGGGCCCGTGGCTGGATTGGTAAAGGGCAGAGAACTCCAGTCCGACTCAGACGCCAGCAAGGTGGAGGTGGAGTACTGGTTTGGGCTGGTATCATCAAAGATGAGCTTGTGGGGCCTTTTCGGGTTGAGGATGGAGTCAAGCTCAACTCCCAGTCCTACTGCCAGTTTCTGGAAGACACCTTCTTCAAGCAGTGGTACAGGAAGAAGTCTGCATCCTTCAAGAAAAACATGATTTTCATGCAGGACAATGCTCCATCACACGCGTCCAAGTACTCCACAGCGTGGCTGGCAAGAAAGGGTATAAAAGAAGAATTGAGATTGAGAACCTGTGGTCCATCATCAAATGTGAGATTTACAAGGAGGGAAAACAGTACACCTCTCTGAACAGTGTCTGGGAGGCTGTGGCTGCTGCTGCACGCAATGTTGATGGTGAACAGATCAAAACACTGACAGAATCCATGGATGGCAGGCTTTTGAGTGTCCTTGCAAAGAAAGGTGGCTATATTGGTCGCTGATTTGTTTTTGTTTTGTTTTTGAATGTCAGAAATGTATATTTGTGAATGTGGAGATGTTATATTGGTTTCACTGGTAAAAATAAATAATTGAAATGGGTATATATTTGTTTTTTGTTTAGTTGCCTAATAATTATGCACAGTAATAGTCACCTGCACACACAGATATCCCCCTAAAATAGCTAAAACTAAAAACAAACTAAAAACTACTTCCAAGAACATTCAGCTTTGATATTAATGAGTTTTTTGGGTTCATTGAGAACATGGTTGTTGTTCAATAATAACATTATTCCTCAAAAATACAACTTGCCTAATAATTCTGCACTCCCTGTATATTGGATTCATAAAAATGCATACTTCTTGTTCTCTTGCAGTTGCTCTTTAAAAAAATATATCATCTCACACTTTCACATTCTGATATTGTCCTTTACATGCTTTTAAAAAGGACTCAGAATATCTGGATCCAAAATGTACAAAATACAAAGAGACAGATCATTCACTGTCACGCTGCTATCAGTTGGACATATAGCAGGCAATTGGAAACTGCAATGGATTTTCTTCGCTATCTAAGTCTAGTTTGTGACCTTTCTACAGCACTACCACATGGAAAAACATTTTGGCTATGACTGAATATGAATGCAGCAGACTATAAAACTTGCAAGATGACAAAACAAAATACAAATATTTATTTCATTTTTGTTTGATAATTAAAGTAAAACTATTTTACACTGTATTTGTTAAGTATACAAATCACTGTAATCATCAATAGTTCATAAAATGTGGTATTTCAAAGGTACTTAATAGTAGTTCATAATAACAAAAGGATGCTGAATCAATTTTAGGATTTTTATGAGATGTTATTCCACAAATATTGTCACATACACACGAATGAGCCCCTTCAAAGGCTTCTGCAGATTTAAATACTCATTCAAGTTAACAGAGCTGACAAAACAAGGTAAAAAGAAACACACACACACGGCTGTAAGGAGATAACATAATCTATTAGCCTAAGTGACTTATATAGATTAATTCAAGTAAATTAATTTGATAAAATAATCCATTTGTCTATTTATCAGCAGAAACTGTACTAAACAAATATTGCTTAACAAGCTGCTCAACCAGTCCTGACAGCTGCAATGCAATTACTGCTGTTTTCAGCTCTCTCTCCTGTGGTCAGCTAATTAATTAATTGATTAATACTACTGACTGGAGAACATACTTACTACTCAAAATCAGCTGAAAATAAATAAGAGGGAAAGGGCGAACAGTCGCATAACAGTTTGTCATCTCGAAAGAAAATGGAAAAGGCTGAAGCTAGTTTGGAAAACACACATAGATTTAAAGGGACCATTCTACATGTGTGGTGTGCGTGCGTGTGTGCGCGCATATGTGTGTGGGTCATTATCCTTCCTATTTGCCTGCCTGACTCTCTCTGTCTTTCCTTTTGTTGGACTCGATGCACATTTTGACAGAAACTGCACACTAACAACCTAATTTTCTGACTGATGAGGTGACAGGGAGTACGGAAAAAGGGACAGCAGGGTGAAACTGTAGAGCAGCAGACATATAAAACCTGTTGGATTGCAGTCTTGCCAACGAAAAAAAGGAAAGAAGATAAAAACAGAATAGACAGATGGAGGGATGGAAGGACATAAATGAGTGTGAAGTGTTGTCAAGGTGATATTCCTCCTTTCTAACCTTTCTCTCTCATTAACTTTGGAGGTTTAACGATGGTGGCAGAGACAGAGCGGGATTTGACGAGAGGTTGGCTGCATGGTGCGAGGAGGCTAGCGGTGCCCTTGTGGGAGTCTCTCACCGTCAACCCTATTCATTTAACGCTATACTAAGAACTATGTGATTTGATAAATGGCATTCAAGTACTGTATGTGGCTGCTAGACTTCCATATGTTATGATGTTCAGTGCGAGGGGCATAAACACATATCCAATTTACAAATTATTAGTTTTGAAGCATTTCAAATGTCCATTTTGCAATCACAAATAGAACATTAATGCTACGCTCAGAAGGCAGTTTTCTCAGTGGCTACAGCATGGTCTACCACCTGCAGTTAATGTGCAACATTCTTAAAGCCATTTTGTTACAGAAGGGAAGGTGTAACAAACAAGAAATAAACACCAAAAGCAGGAGATAAAAGTCCACATCGTCTCCCAAAGGCAAATGACAGCGATAGGTAATAAGTAATATACTATTACATACAAACCTTACTGCATACCATGACTATGCAACCATAACTAGTTAGCCACAATATTAAAACCACCTGATTAATACTCAGTAGATTGTCTTGGTTCCACCAAAACACCTCTGTCCTGTTAAGGGGAGGTCTTGGGGTATCCTACAGAGTCTTGCATCATTACACTGGCAGACGATAATTTGGTTCCTCTGGGTTGTGGTTTGTTACCTCTGTTGGTGTAGAATCTGATGAATCAATGCCATGACCATTTCACTGTGTTCCTTGAGTGATTATGGGAGAGTTTTTCTAGTGTGATGAGCCACATTGTCCTGCTGGAGGCCAATGCCGGTGTGTATTGATGTCATTGTGAGGGGCCCAACAGTTCTAAGGTGGGTGGGATACATGTTACAGTAACAACTACATAAATACCCAGTTCCATAGTACCCCAGCAGGAAAATACATTGTCAAAAAATACAAGAGATGATCACTTCACTTGTCAGTAGTTTTAATATTGTGGCTGATGTGTGTATTTGAACAGGATCATACACTTTAATTTCATTTGGATGTAACATTATCACAATACGTAACCTTTTTTAGCTTTCTGTGTTTTAAAGTTCCTCTTAAACTAAAGTAAAATTTCTGTGATGTGTCAAGGATGCAGGCTTTATTACTACTTTGTGACTTGTGAGTCTTTTGTGATGAAATATCGACATTTTAGGCAGGTAGAATTAGGCGTGAGCCTGTGTTTTCCTAAAGTTAAGAAAAGTGAGGAGCTAAATATAGGTAGAAAGAAGCACAGAGGTTACAAAGCATTTGAAAGCAAAGGCTTGCACACACTCACATACAACACAAAACAAAACGGCATCACAGGAAAGCTCCCTTTGGACCCACCAGCAGTAAATTATCAGTGTTGTCCCCAATCTCTCGTTTTTCACCAAGCAGCCAGCACTCCTCTGGGTTTAAAACTCATTTTCGTGTGTCTTGTAAGCTCTACATTTTTACATATTTGTTCTAAATCCTATTATGAGGCCTTAGTGACATGAATAACGCTCGCAAATTGGAAAGTATCTCCAGGCAAAAGCTGGACACAGAGGTAATCTTCACAATCTAATCTCATGAAGCACAATAGCAGCAACCACACTTTCTGATGTCGTTTAAAGGAAAAACAGGATGGCAATTGAAGAAATTGAAGCATAAAATCTCAAGCACACTATTCATACACATTAAAAGACTTTCCCTTTTTAACCTACCTGTTGGGTCTGAATCACGCAGTGGAGACTGGCATGTGTGAAGTGGGTCACAGTGTGCATGTTCTGGTGTCTCTGGTTGACCGGCAATCATATCCAAACCTAGAGGCGAAAACCCATGCAGATCACAGAAATGCTCTGATCCAGACCCAGCACTCTGGTTGTGCATTACCTGAGGGTATACACAAACAGATGGAGGAACACAGGAGAAGGGGGGATGGAAGGAGGAAGGGGGGAAGCAGTAAAAAGGGGAATGACAAAATGAAAACAGTGAGAAAAAACAGGTCATGTTAGGATGAGATAGTAAGTTGATACACGCAGAGACATGGAAAGAGAGTAACGTACAGTGGAATACAAAATAAAAGCTTGCTCTTAAAACTATCTGTGAATACAGTCCTTCCTGAATCAGTCCAAAAAGATAAAACAAGAGAGCAAACAATATTAATTTAACTTCAAGCTAGGTAAGCATGTTAAATTTGTATTTTTCTGTTTAGAATGTGCAAATACATATAAATGAGCTAGCTACTGTTCCCTCTCTCATCCAAACTTGATGAATTGATTTTTAATTAACCCTTGGAGCTGGCGAGAGCATCTCAGAATAGTGTGGTGGGTTCGCTGTCGTCCCTTTGCAAGTGTCGTCCTGTGAGACAGAAGAAAATGTGGAAGCTCTGTTTAGATAAGATTAGATCTGATGCATTAGCATGCTAGCCTTGCAAGACATTGCAGATGGGCTGGGAGAGTATAGAAAGAAAGGCATGTGGGAATAGTGCCACACAGAGCAAGAAATGAGCAAGGATGGAGAATGACAAGAGGAAGACGGGGTAAAAGAAAGGAGAGGCAACACAACACAAAGAAACAGCAAGAGACCAAATACAATGATAGTGTGCTGCAAAAAAGGAAGAAAAAAAACCTTGAGATCTCTTTGTGCAGACCAATAGCTCCTCATAATAAGAAGGATGATGACTAGCTGCCTGAACTATAAAACTAGCCAACTGTTAGTAAAGTTAAAATAAAAGAAAAGGGCAGAAGGAAAGAAAAAGATTGAACAAAGGAAAGAGACAGAGAGAAAAACATACACAGAGGACCAAAGAGGTGGGTCCAGAGAGAGGGAGTGAGAAAAAGACAGAAATACCATCTAATCATTTTATGAGCAGTTTGATTCAGGTCCAGAGGCCACAGATAACCACCACCTTTACAATCATGAGCCTCATTTTATTCCAGCTTTTTAATAAAGCACTACCCTCCTTATTTTTTTTTCATTCCTCTGTCACAGTATAAAGGATTCATACCATTAAATGGCTGATAAGTCATTTGGGACCATTCAAGCACTGCCTTTTTAATCCACTCTGTTACTCTTTTCTTCCCTCAATGGTTTGCACCTTTAACACCACAGCTTTAGATGTCTCTGAGCTATAGATGAATAATGTAAAGTAATTAGTGTGATACAAATGTTATCTAATAGATCAGGTCAGCTACAATAAGAAACTCTAACTGTATGTCGCTGAAGCCTTCTCATTCAGTGCAGTGATTATGTCTAGTGTAATGAACTTCAAAAAGTTTTATTACTCAGCTTCAAGATATTTCCCAGATAAAGTTCAGTGGATGACTAGAATGACTCATTTGTTAATTCAATCAGTTATTTGTCAGCAATGAACCACTTATGCGAAGCAAAGGAGGTCATACAAGATTACTCATTTTGTGCAGTAAAAATCTCTGTGCGGCTAAAATGAGAGATATGCACCTCTGCATCAAAAACTTCTCACTTAATATTGTGGCTGAAAAATGTCTCAGTTAAGGTCATTATTGGACAATTTAAATGAGTCACACAGAAACAATGGTCGCAAATAGAATGGTTAAAAAGTTAATAGGTTAAGGTTCAAGTTACACCAGCAATAAAGACAAATCTCTTTTGTATTCGTTCCTGATTGTCAATTTGGCAGCCACTTACGAAGTTCAGCCATTTGCAATTTGCATAATATTCCTTCATTAGGAGAAGACTGATTCAGAGAAAATAATGCAATGACAGCTCTGTAATCCAAGGCTCCCTCTTTCAAGAACCAAAAGCAACTGGGAATACAGTAATATGTTACCATGGATAGTTCTGGCAGCTCTTCTGACTTATCAGTCTGCATGTCTTTTGTTGTTTCTGTCTCTGCAGGAACAAAGGAATCTTCTAGATGAGATATGGCAGGATTCTCTTCTCTGGAGCTCCCTCTCATTAAACGCCCTTGCATCTGTGAATCTTCATCTGAAGTATCTTCTTCAAGTGGATCCAGACCCAGGCTATCACTGGACATATCATCGCCACTGTCTTCAGGCGAAAATCCAGGAATACATGTTTAGAGAATGAAAGGTTTATTTTAAGTTATGATTACAATAAGTTGTTTGTTGTTTCATAGACTATGATTGTTGACTTTGATCTAAAATGCTATGGCATTATTATTATTATTATTATTATTACAGAATTATTGTCATCCAAACAATGTTGGACTAAAAACTGTTTATTATGACTCAAACCACAGCAGCAGGATTTTCATCTCTATGATGCAATGAAAACTACAACAGCCCTTTCACATGGCACTGCTCTGGCTGCTGCATTCTGGTTGTAATATGTCATTTTTAAGAGCACTCATAGTCTTTACGTATACATTAATTTTGCATTTCTATGGGCCACATGAACGTATGTCACGCTACGTTGCGGTGACAACGGCATGCACATGTGCCCAGCTGGTGCACTTGAACTGTACTTTGTTCCATGCAGCAGGAAACTTGGCTATGTATGGTGCAAACCATAGAAAAGAATGGGTCTCAGAACACAAGGGTGCCTTTATCATGTTTCATATGAAAGGGCCTTAAAGCTTTAATAAGCTGAAGAAGCAAGCTTTTAGAGTTACACCAGCTGAGAAGCTACAGTAAGTGGCAGAAGGATCCAAGAGGAAAGCACAGAGGAGATGGATGAACAGGCAGGTGTGAAAACTAAAAGTAATACCAGGAACAGATCTGACAGAACAAGCCATTATGAACTTACAGCCCAGACTTTAGTCAAATTCAAAGTCTTTTAGTAATGTTTTTTTCTGAATAAAACTGCACTTAGCAAACCATAACCATTACATACACATTCAGGACTGGGACCGTAATGTGTACGCAAATAGACCCAAACAAAAAGAGTAAGGAAAAAACTCAAATAAATACTTTACTTTTGAGCTGTGTAAATACTACCACACAGCTCAAAATACTCCTTTGAGCACAAATCTTTGATTGTTCAGTTACAAGAGTTAATTGGCTAGTAGTAGTACTAAGTGTTTAGTGATATTCATATAAATGTACACAGCAAATAAAGTCTGTTCCTATCTTTCCAACCATTTGTTTTGGGCATACATCTGTACACATTGAGATGCATGACATTAACTATGAAGTTCACTGAAAGTACTCTAAGAGGGAAGGGCAATTCTCTGCTGCGTAATTACCTTCCTGTCTGTTCTAGCTTTATGTCAGGTATTTACTTAAAAACTAAACAATCAATACTAATAAAAAGAAAAAGAACACTTTTTATGGCTGGATCTAAATTGGCTTTGACAGCCCAGTGGAATAAAAGAAAGCCATTACTGCTAAGATCCACAAGCAGTTTATTCATATAAACTGCCTGACCAGTGAGAATTGTGTTCAAACTGTGGCATGACAAAGTGTTCTATTAGGAATCACTTTACTGCAAAGACCTGTGCTTCCCCATCCATAAACATGGACATTTCTTTCTCCTATTTGTGATCCAAATTTGACTCCCCAGACATTATTGTCTGGTCTCGAGAAATCTCAGCAAATGCCTTGAAATGCAAAATGTATCAAATCAATTTATGAGAAATAGACTTCATAATAGAAGTATTCTCTATGTACAAATTGTAGCTATGCAGTGGAAAGAATATTTAGGAAGTAGGGCATATAGAGATGTATTTGCCTTTGCATTCAGGCAGACTTTAAACTACTAACAGAAATATCAGACTATGTAATTATTACTTGCTCGAAACAGTTTCTAACCTCTATTACCCGGTTATTTGGAAAGTATTTGTTACGCATGCCCTTTACCTCTGCTTTTCAACCTTGTTAGCGAGTGACCTTGTACCAAACCCTCCTTGGCCATTAAAGCTGAGGTGGAAATGTCATATCATATGATCTAAGAGCTGTTAATTGTATGAGGTGTAAATTGGCAATTCTTCTTCACAAGATAAGGTAACAATTAAATCTCTCATCTCATCTGCATTTTGTTAGAGTGAATCTAGAGTAGATCTGTAGTTAAAGCCAGACAGATCACCGCGGAGTAGTTTGCCAAGTTAATTTATAGCTGCAAGAATAAAAACAAAAGTGACATGACATGATAAGCATGTGAGAGAACTGAAGATGAGCTGAAACCACACAAAGACTGTTTTCACCAACTGTTTTGTCTTTGACAGTAACAAAGAAGCTTTTATCAGTCACATTGTGAGTCCATCTATTTGTAACAAAGATTTCTAACAATGTAATGTAATCACACAAAAGCAGTTTAAGACAAACCACTCTTAATAAATAGTTAATTTAGCACCCATTAACAAGACTTTCATTACAAAAACAAAGTAAATATTGGGTCTAATTGTTGCTCATCACCATCAGTACGCCCACAGGCACACACAAAGATAAATACCAGAGTGGGCACATTACTGCACTTCACTTACCTACTGATAACCTCTCTTCTTCATCCACTTTAACAGGAAGAACGTTATTTTGGGTGACTTTTAAGAGAGATGATGATGGGATATAATTTGTATCCTGTGACTGAGTTGACTCTGTTTCAACAGACCTAATAACTGGAGCGTCCTCAAATGTTTGAGTTGACCTATATGTAGAGTGTTCATCTGGAGGGGTCGCATCAAATAGAGATAACTTTGACAGGGTTTCTGAAGCCACAGCACTTATTTGTGATTGAGCTGGTTCCAAGTATTTTGCTGGTGAGTGTGCACTTGTAGTCTTAGGGGACAAAGGCAACTGGAGTTGATTATCTGATAGAAGAGATTCTGGGTCACATAAGAAATACTGGGATTCCTTTGGGGACATCAGATTGCTTCTTGGTGATTCACAAATCTTTGGGGAGGAAATAGGCTCTACAAATAACCGGGAAGATTGGGGTTGATCTGGCAAGAGAGCTGAGTCCGAGCATTTCTCTAATGGGGCCGGATGGTTCACTTTGGGCAATAAGGTTGAGTCAGTAGAGCTGGATGATGAAACTGTGAAAGTAGACCTAAGGGGAAATGATATGGATGGAGGAGGGGAGAGATGCTCATCTGAGATTGGCGACCTGCTACTAGTCGTAACTGAAACATCAGCTGAAGATTTGGGAGCTTTAAGCTGGGAATGTGGTAACAAGGAGATATGTTGTGGTGCTCCACAGTCAGCTGTTGATTGGGGAGATTGGCGAGGTGACTTTGCAGGTGATGTCTTGATTGACGACTCTGAAACTGTTGGATTCTCAGCAGTGGGGCATGTTGACAGCTTGTTTTTAGATAGATGTGCTGTGTAAAAGATACAAATAACATTCAGTGCATTGGTTGCTTTTGTAAGCATGAGTTCAGATAATGTTTCATAAGCATGGCTTAAAGAAAAAAAGGTTGTTGTTCAGGATTTTCAGACAGAACAGCATCACTATGCTTGAATGCAGAGCTCCAGTCTCCTTACTTTACTAGATCAGTGTATTAATATTTATGCACCACTTCCAAATTGCACAAGTCTGAACTGCAGCATTAATGGACATATACAAACAAAGAAACACCTGAGAAAACAGAATTCCAATAATCTGCACAGGCTTTTGGCTGACATGGACAAAGATTTTAACAAGAGAGACCCTGTCCACATCCAGGAGCGCAGGGAATGTGTGGAGAGGGTTTGCAGAGAGAGAAAGAGTATCACAGACAACAGCGGGCCACGCATATGACAATATGAGGGAATATACAGGAGGCTGTGAAAAACCTCAGTGCAGTTTTGAAACAGATGTCCTTTTTTTCTCTGCCTTCACAGCCACATTTCAACACAACAGAGTGTCACTGCAATCCCCTACTGCCTAATACCTGGGGAATTGCAGATGTACTATGCTTTCCTTTCTATGTATGTCTATGTATGTGTGTCAGAACTGAATAAAGTGAGAAATATTAATGTAAAAGTGACCTACATCTAAAAGAAAACTTGCTGGCTTCTACAGTCTGATACAGATTAAAAAAGCATGTCATTTACTCTTTCGCTGCAAAATAGAGAGCTCACATTTAATCGAGGGCCCAGCTTGTGATGTCTGAGGCTTAGATGGTTTGAGCTTCTGAACTAGTCTGGACTGTAGTGGTGCAACAGGCGAAGAAGGGCCGACTCTTAAGGATCCATCATTTAGTAGGGCTGTTTTGGGCACCACCGAGTTTCCTTTCTGTGAAATCCACTGAACAGTATGGACCCTGAGTGATGAATAGAGAAAATTTGTGAATCTATGTCCATTTTTAAAAGTCAATCAGAGAGACACAAACAGCACTCATATGTTTTAATAATTAAATAATTAACATTTTTGCAAAAACCTTAATTGACTTTGCTCCAGTGTTTCCTGTTACATGTTGTGTAATGATATTCCTGCTAGTAAATTAACAGTTAAGGCCTTTACACACCAGACGTGTAAAATCTGTAAAAATATTTCATGAAATAAATATTTCATGCGTTAAATGCAGCTGTTCACAGCAAGCACATAAATTCACTTGACGAATCTGTACCATTTCCGTTTTTTGTATTTTTCTGATCAAAACAATCAGATCTGAACAATCAGACTACTGCATTTGACTTTAAAACACACAACAGTACTGCATATAGAATAATATAGAAGTAAAAAATATACTATTTTACCTCAGACACACAGCTGGACATGCTCCAGGTCAATCGGCTCTCTTAAATGCTTTCTCTCCCTCAGACCTGCACACAACTCTAACTAACAAGAGTTCAAACTGCACCACTGACATCCTGAAAATCTTGAATGCAGCAGTGATACAGCTTCAACTCCTGGATCAAACCATGAAATTCTGCCCGCTGCTGCCTTCTCCTGAGAATTGTATGAACCCAGTATCTCTTTTTCTTCCTTTTCTAGTTTAGAAACATCAGGACCAGCTCATCATCGCTTGATGTTGGTTTCATTTTCTTTCCGTGTGTTTTCTGAGGACGAATTTGCTGTAAAAACTCTGATACACGTTACAAGGTAAGCTCGGCTCCAGAAAATTCAGAATTTCGTGTTGTTTTTTCGCAAAACGCGCTACAGTAGATGTGTAACGACCTTTACTGTCACAATCTTTGATGACTTCTATCAGCTTCCACAACATTTTCATTTTTAGCCATCCAAACAATGCTTCTGTACTACAATGTATTTAATAAACATTTACAACAAGTTGATAACTAACCGACCAATAACATTTACAAAATAATTAGTAAGCTTAAACAACTATTATTTAGTGATGATGGTTCCTGTAGAATGTTACATTTTCTTTTTTTTCTTTGAGCCTTACTCTGGGCTGTTGTCTGCCTTCTTTTCAGCAGCACTGAGTCCCCTCCTGTCTCTGCTTGTCTGTGGACAACAAATGAGATCAGTGTTGTGACACATGATTTAGACGGGAAAAAAAGAGAAAGAACAAATATGTTAGTGTTGTAAAGTCATGTGCACAGGTGTTAAGTTTTTGTCTTTATTTTTCCTTGTTTGTCATGTGTAGACATGTGGTCACTGAGGTGTAATCCTTTAAAATAAAATACTCCAGTTATTCTCACCTCATCCAGGACTTCAATGCGGAGGCATGACTCAGGTGTAGTAACCTGTGGCTCAGGTCCACCCATGCTGACAGGGACAGCAAACAGTGATGCACAGTAGTGGCGAAAATCCTCCTCCTCAGCTACGCACACACACACAATCAAAAGAAAACAAAAAGAGACAGAGCCGTGCTTTCTGATATGTTGTTGATGGTGTGACCTGAAGAATCAGTTGCTTTTCTTTCTGCTTTGTTACAGCTTATACTTTTTACTTATAAAGCTACTTCTAGATGAACATAAATATAAAAGGTGATTTTTTTTCTGTACTAGTAGATTTCTAGTCACTTAAAGTGCAAGCCATTTATTATTCATCATTTGCACTGACAGAGAATTTACTATTAAATGTACAGATTGTCTTAAGCATCGGTTACAGACCAGGCCAAAACTCAACTCCCAGGTTAACTCTCAGTTTTTGGCAGTTAGCTTGTCTCCTAAAGTTTGGCTTTGGCAGTCATGCAAGTGAGCTAGAGAATGACTAATGATGGATACAAAGTGTTCTTTCTGTCAACTGCAAAGAGCAGAAAGTATCTGACTGTCTGATTTTGGCAGAATGGCTACAACCATAAACATATAGCCATAGGCATGAAGAAGTATCATCAGCAACGTGTTGATGAACGTGCCATGATAACATGATACCAGCATTTCATTTCTAATCTCTTCCTACATGTAAAGGAGGCCCCAGTGATACAGGTGAACACTTAGGTCTTCCTATGTTGCTGACACAGCAGGAGCTGAGTAATGCTCTCACTGCTAAGGAAACTACTTTCCCATTCAAAAAATTACACCAGACATTTGTAATAGTCTACTATCTCTGGGACAGGTTTTAATGTCAAGCAAATATTTACAAGCTATTACCGTTTATATGGCTATTTATGCAACATACAAAACAGTATACCATGTTATACTGTTATCCTATCATGACCAACACAATTGGCACATGAATATACATGAAATTTCCTTTCCTATCAGTTAATTTGCCATTCTTTCACTCTTGCTAATGATGCTGTTCTGCCTTCTTCTTCTCTCCCTCACTAACAATTCTTCTATCACATCACCACATGGGTTTGACAGCTCACGAAAATGAGAATTTAAAAGAAGGGGGCGCTCCCAACATGCCGCCAGAAAACAGCTTTTATTATTCATGGACACACACAATGCCCTCCCTTTTATATTCAAAGACAGGAGAGGAGGAGAGATTCTGCAACCTGTTGTAATTTGCATGCATTAGAAAAGTTTGAAGCAGGTGGAAGGAATAGTTTATCAGCTGCTAAACAGCTCGACATTTCCCAAAAAGAAAAGGAGAAAAAACACTGCTGTCTTCCTCACATCTGCATATAACCGAAACAAAGTATTAATTATTAAATTGTGAGTAGAGAAATGAAAGCTGTAGTATGAATAACTGTTTTATTATTTTAATAACTGTTTTATATTATAAAAGGAGTTAGAATATAATTAGCACTTCACTGATTTGAGAGTATGGAAATGATGAAGGAATAATGAGTTGTTTGACTCTCTATTACAAGCAGGTAAGAGCTGTAAATAAATGTGCAAATCTAAGTCTATCAATATGTAAGTGTAGATCTTGAAAGCTCTGTATCATTTCCTACAACAGCGCATCAAAACAAAATAAAGTTTACATAAGAACAGTCCTGTAAAATAAGTGCATGTATTTTCACATCAATAACTCCAGTTGACTAACATTTACATGGCATTCAATTGAAATCTGAGGGCAAAGACATTCAGGAAGAAAAAGCTTTTTAAAACGTCATTTTGGGCAAAGGCTACAAAATACTTGTGGTCGAAACGACCACTGAAATTAACCCTTTCATGCGTGAATTATGGCAACCTCAATTAGGACTTTTTATTCATCTTTAGGCATGAACAAAAAAGATTTTTGAACTTCATTTTTTAAACATGGACTTTTCAAAGAGTTTTTTACATGTCCACTTAGGTGGACAACATACATTTTGAGTGGGCGGCAGGGTATGGAGTGATACATCAGTGTCAGATGTAGTGGTTTTTGTGCATGTTTACTATCAACACTGACACAAATACAAGAACAGCCTTTGAATAGCTGTCCACTGTAGTGACCACTATGCGTGAACGGGTTAAAGCTTATCTAAAGTAAAATGTATATACGCTGTTTCAAAAGTCCTAGAATCATATCAAGATGGCTAAAAGGCTGCCAGACATGTTTCTAGAAGGTCTTTGGCTTTAATGTGCAGTTTTGTTGAGGCATAACTGAGTTTGTATTGGTTTATTATGATTTCATACATTCAATAAAGGGATATGCAGTCAATGCTATTCTTTTATATGAAAATTATCAACTATTTGGCTTCATTTTTGATTAAAAAAGCACAAAAAAGTGAGCTCTGGGATAAAGGAGGTTAAGAAACCTTCTGTTTGGGAAGTTTATTCAAGGGCAGGGCATTGTCAAATAGACAATTTGTAGCCACAGTTAAAACCACTTGGATACAGTGGTGTAATCCCCTTTAAAATAAACAACTAAACTCTCAGGGTCATAAACACCAAGACCTGACCTGGTCCTCTAATAGCTTTCTAAGCATTATAAAGTAAGGGCAGTTCCTGTCTAGCAACAAATAAGGTGTGCAATCAGGTTCTCCTTCAAAATAAATTGTTCTGGGTTATTTTGATAGTAAGAATGTACGTTGTTGTAAGAATCACTATGTGGGCACAGCAGAGAGATGCTGACATATTTATTTCTGAAATGCACTCTTGTTATTAAACACATTTAAAGAGAATTTGAGTCACTTTTTCTTATCAATCATTACTGCTGTAAACACAGGAAATTTTGACTGAAGAAAGATTTGAGATAGACAGCTATTCGGAAAGGGGGGAAAGCAAGGACTAGCAGATCCTAACCAGGTCAGGTTTAGAGTGAATCTTGATTGATATGATGAGAGGCAGTTGACAGCCTCCGAGTCCAGAGGTTTGGAAGGGGAGAGTTAATCTTGGTATATGTCTCCTTTCAGCCTCAGCTGGGGGCAAAAAGTCAGGACACTAGTACTGACTGATGAGCTCCAGATCGTGTGCTCCACACTACAGGCTGACTTCCCCCTCACCCCATTCCTTACCCTGTCAGGCTTGAGCCACCTCTAACAGCCCTCTGCCCACACAATCACAGCCAGTGATTACCCGTCACAGTGCCACAGTTGGATGGGCAGGTACTGATACGTCTGACCCATTGAGAGGGAAAGATTTTGCCATTGTGTGTTTCTGTATAAGTGTGTGTTTGGAGTGTGTGTAGATTTGCACTTGTGTTATCTGTCAAACTACTCAGTCCTGAGCTGTTTATTTGTTTGGTAGAGAGCCTGGTTCTGGGATGTATTTCAGAAAAGTGATGTGTACAGCAGAAAATACACAATTCTGAACATAGTATGATTGTGTCCCTCATTTGTTTGTCAAAAGATGTTCATAGACTTACAGATGTACTTCTTTATGCAGTTACATATTAGCATGTTTATTACCATTAATACTGCTTGGAGTCTCCTCAGCGGTTGTAGCAGGCAGACATTTTTGATCTGCAGAGACGGCCTGAGATGATGGGTATATTTCAACTGGTGTTCTGAAAACACAGAAATCATATTTAGAACAGTGAATAAGGATAGACCCCAGCCAGAAAAAGTAATTTAAGTAACAATTTAAGTAACTTATTAAGTGTCATGTTTTCCTCTTTCCCTTTATCACCTCATTCTGTTGCTGAATGATTGACAGATGCATACCTACATATGTCCAACACACTATTCCCTTATGTTTTGTGAAATCAGCCTGCTGCATTCTGATTTTTTTTAAAAAAGGAAAAAACACACACTAATACCCCAACTTCCCACTGCAGGAAATGTGCGGCAGACTTTGTAGATTACTTTATTTAATCCTGAACACTGTTTGCCTCTCCTTAGTCCTCCATGGAGCAAGCTAGCTCTCTTCTTCTTGCAAACAGTACAGTACTTCACATGATGTAGCCTCACTTACTAGCCTTAGGCTGTTTGCACATTTAAGCTTTTGCTAGAGTGCAGTAAAAAAAAAAAAAATAAAGATAGAGGAGAAAGCCTTCAACCAAGTGATCAGCAGTGACCAGCCCTGATAAAGTGTTCCTGCAGATGATCTCTAAAAATGATTTTCTCTTTTTTTATGTATGAACTAATAATCTAATGGTTTTGTCATTATCACCCTATTTTAAATTATACAAAATAAGAAAGCCTGGACCAAACTGCCTGATGGTGCATAAAGATAATATGGTGTATGAAATATTTCTTTTTCTTTTGTACTTTGACAATGTAAAAGTGCTTTAAAGCTACTTTTTGGGATTGCAATAAATCTTACATCAAGCCAGGCTCAGGTCTTAAATTTTGCAATCATCTAGCACAGTTAAACCAGCCAGTAAATGCACACAGCAAAATCTCCAGTGTTAAATTAACACTGGAGAGTGTCTATATGGGTCCACACCTCTGAGTGTTAAATACAACACTGTTGAGTGTTAAATTAACACTTTTGACAGTGTTATATGTTTAAAAGTAACCTAGTCAGTTTTGAAGATTAACAAAGACTAACACTGAGCAGTGCAGATTTTCTAACACTGGAAAATAACTCAAAATGTTAGAAATATTCCAGTGTTAGAAAATCAGCACTGCTCAGTGTTAGTCTTTGTTAATCTTCAAAACTGACTAGGTTACTTTTAAACATATAACACTGTCAAAAGTGTTAATTTAACACTCAACAGTGTTGTATTTAACACTCAGAGGTGTGGACCCATATAGACACTCTCCAGTGTTAATTTAACACTGGAGATTTTGCTGTGCAGGTGAGGGTCAGTTCAGATGTCAGTTCTATATAAGTCTGTGCAGACTTTTATTTCAGGGTTCAGTGCTTTGATCACAGATACTTTGACTCTGGCAGCTGATGGAAGAACGAGCATTCACTTACCCTGACCACACCGCCTAGCCAGCTCAGGAAATCAAACTGACACACCCCCCCGGTCACAAGCTTGCTTTCTGTAACCTGCAGGCCATGCACAAATCTACCAAGATGGTAGAGTTATGACTCTAATATAGCTGAGCACTTCTAGTGAATTCTTTAAAGCTCTTTCCACCTCTAAACTCCTTCCTTCCTTCAGTCTTTTTCCCATTATTATTGAAGCTTGTTAAAATTCAACCTCGACTTTCTTTCTACCAGCCAGTCTCTTTGTCTCTCCATTAAGCTCTTCCACCATCACCGCTGCAGGCTTATTGCACTCTAGATTGGCTCTCTGGTCTATTCCACAGTTAAAGGCTGCTACAGCTGGGGACTTAGAGCGTTCCTGCTCAGGCAGTCGGAGGGCCCGAAACTGCACTCTTCTTGCCTCATCCCTGACCTGCTCTCCAGTGGACTACTCAGCCCAAAAAGAAGCTGGTTAAATAAAGGCTGTAATAATGGGACCTGCTGAAGCCAAGACTGCAGGCGGTGTACTGCACAATAAGTAGTAAGAAACTGCTTTATACACTGGTGACTGATATCGGCTGGTTATGAAGACCACAGAGAAGCAAGAGAAACAAGTTCCGTGGTAACAAAAAGTATCATAACAAATCTATGTATGTGTGTGTTTGTGCACAGCGTGGTATACCTCTGACCCCTTACTGGAGGCAGCAAGAAACTAAGGGTGTATATGATGCTACAAGGACAAGTTGACGTAAAAACTCGATCGTGTGGTTGTATCTGCGTAACAGAGATGTCATCAGATACATGTGAGACATCTATCTGGTGACAATGATACGTCGGTACCATAGGTATCATAGGCAGCACATGTACCAAGTAGCTTAGTTATAAAATTTATACTCTAAATAAATTTATAATTTATTTAGCCATTATTTAAGGAAAAGTCACAGCAGTTGGTTATAGCATTAAAAGTTGTTGCCAAATACACGATAACATAAATAAATCAAAACCAAAACTTTGAGCTGATACTGCTTTTAAAGCTCTTAATCATTCTTAACAATAAAACATTTGCAAGGAATAACGAACAGGGGAGAAGCATAACTTTCCACTGAACCTACTGCCTGAAGCTCATGACAGAAGCCTCAACATGGTTTTGAATATTAACTATATGTGTGATGCATGCACATTTCTATCTGTACCTCCGGTGCTTCTTGAGCAGCAATCTGTCCATGTAGGTAAGGCTGTTTTTTGTGAACTTCACCTTGACAGGAACCCTCTCTCCCCCCCCTCCTCTTCTTTGTCCTTCAGCTTCTCTGTCTGGAGGGAGGGCAGTCTGGGTCGCCATAGCTGACACTGATACTGGAGGGAAATGGGGAGAGGGACATCAAACAAAAATAAAGTTAAGATGTAAGAGGTGGAAAAAAATGCCCCAAAGGAAAAAAGATTCAGAAAGGTAGAATAGGTAGCAGGAAAACATAATCCGGCAGCTTCTCAACACACTCCCCTCAAAAAGTGAGAAAACACCTTGTCACCATGCCAAAAGTGCCAAAACACAAACAGACAGGAGAGAGCCCTGTGGGAATAAGAAAAAAGATGTATGAAATACTAAAGGAACATAGTGAGCGCATGAGAGAAAATAAAAGATAAAAATAAGAAGGAGACATGTTATGATTGTACTCCAGACACTTTGGCAGTCCTCAGTGGAAGCTTTAAATTGGGCCTGGGTGCCATTGGCCTGACAGAAATAATTAGGGCTGGAGGGGCTAGTAGCAATTTGCAGAGCAGAGCGAAAGGAGAGAGGAGCAGAGTCTGTTCACGCAGTAAAGCAGAGAAAATAGGAGGTCTAATAAAAAGCACAAACACCTAGACACATATACAGAACCTGGAATAATAGTGCTAATAATACACACCCGCATAAACCTGAGCGCACAAACATTATTGCAGATGCAGATACACAATATCTGCGAAAAGACACAAAATTGCCTGGAACACTTGCGCGTGTACACATACGCATACACAAAGCTGAGGCGATTAGTGCTGTGGTGTGGAGTAGGGCACCCCTAACACTCCTCTCATTATCTCAATATGCAACAGCCATGGATTACCCTCCTACTGCAGTGGTAAGCACTTTCTGTAAGACCAGATCAGAGCAGATACAGGGAGAGGGAAAGCAGGAAAACTGAGAAGTAGGTGAAAATGCAAAGAGAAAGAGCTGAGAAAAAAATATATTTGTTGGTAAAAGCTGAATACAAATGTAAGTGTATACAAATGGTTGGTTTTTTGTACTGTTTTTATCAATAAATCTCAGCAACAAAGGACCTACACCCATGTGTGTTGATTTCTCCCTAAGATGGCAAACTGAAACACTCCAAGTTGGTGACTTTTGGAGATTTATTTCCCTGGATGATTGAGAATGCATCAAGATGAAACACAAAAGGAAGTTCACAGCTTTTAGCAGCTCCCCCACCCCCTCATCCACACACCCCCACTCCCCTCCCTCCAGAATTCCCAGCTAACAACCTAATTTACATATGAATGACTAGCCAATTTAGCTTCCACTTGGCTGAAGCTAAAGCCTAGCTAAAAGCCTACCAGCCATTTGGCTGGTGGTGGGTTTTAAAGGTAGAAAGGTAGAAGCCTGGGACTCCTAGTGTTAATCTGATAGCCGTAGTTAGACACTGCAGCTTGGTAGTGAAGCTATACAGTGCTCCACATACATTCTATTCCACTCCACTGCAGGAAGTGTGTGTTGCAGGAGCAACTAGCTACAAGTCACTGCGACGGAATGGAGGCTGGAAGTTTGATACCGACAGATGGTGTGCCATGGGTGTGACAGATGACAAATCAAAACTGAGCTGGTCTCAACTTTTTTCCATCAAGCACCAAACATCATATGCTTCCATGTTCATACACACACACACACACACACACACACACACACACACACACACACACACACACACAAGCTCAGCAGTGAAGGCAGATAGGATGAACATGGCATTAATCTTCAAACAACCACTTTTCATGATAAAAAAAAACCACATAATTTTCTTTAGCATTTAAGCACTTTTAAAGAGCACTCTGGCTTTTAAATTAATGCAGAAATGAAGTTTGCTACTTTTCAATCCTCAACTAACTTTCAGCACAGTATTCGAGCCCAGCAATAGATTGACAAGAGTGGAAAGTGAGGAGGTGGTACTAGAGAAGAAGAAATAGAATAGATACAGGGTATGGTCCAGTGCAAACCAACTCAAATGCCCTCCAGCAGATCACCTATCCTCTGGTACAACAGAGTTTTAATAACGTAAAGGATTGTTTTTTCATCCGTGGAGAGAGGTTCAAGCCAGGGCTAAAGAAAAATCTTGGGTCCCAAAAATAATAACTGAGAATAAAAATACTCATTCAAATCCACTTCAAATATCTTTAAGGAGCTGTAAAATGTCATTTATTTCTAGAAATTCAAGTCCCCTTCTATCAAAAGTGGTATTTTACAGTTGACGCTGATGCTGGATGAACAACCTGTTGTGAATCTAACGCTAATGAGATGCAGTTTTAGAAAACAAAACTAGTACAAAAGCAAATAGGAAGCAATCAAAACATAGGAGCAGTGGAACGCTGCACCCATTAGTTAAAGATCCTAGTGTTTCCCAGTTATACCCAAGATGTCACATTCACATAAAAGGTAAGCATAATTTTTGATATGCAGGTGATGTGTACAATATTTTACAACCAACATCTTTCCCAATTTGTCTGTGTAGGTTCTCAGTCATTCAGGGCATGGTGGTACAAAGAGCTTGGAAACAAGGTGCCTGGAAGTCCAAAGTTAAAGAAGTCCATTCACTTTGTTTCCAAGACTGAATCCAGTTGACTGCAATGTGAATACAGACTGTATGAATTAGATGGCAATTATTTGCAAACCCTTAACAGTCTGTTTGAGAGTCACTGCAGTCTGTCCAAGTCAAAATACCACTTTTTGAATTTACAGTCACCAGTTGACCTAACATTAGTCTAACAAGCATTCGGACCTTGGGTGGAAGCTGATACACCCAAAGTAAATCCACAGGTACAGGGAGCATATACTAACTCCACACAGAAAGGAACCAGAGACGACCTTGCTGAAAGGTGAGAGTGCTAGTCAGTGGCAGCCATTCCAAGACTGTGAATTACAAACAAAAACTGCTTTGAAATTGAAAAACAAACAAACAATAAAAGATAAATATTATGTTCTCATTATCATTAGTGTCAAAACACTGGGTAAATTTAATCAGTTCAATTTAGTGTACCTGGTCTGGCAGGTATCCAGACTCCATCATTCTTCCCCCTCCATAATTTGAGCGCCTCCTGGAAAGATCTTGCAGACTCCTCCTCATTGTACTCTCCTTTAAGGAGTGAGGGTAGAAATCCTTTGTTATCATCTTCAGTAATTCCCACCTTTTTCTCCTCTCCATGACTCCTAACTAACATCTGCAATAGAAGAGTTGTTTCATCAGTGTACTTACAGGGATTGATGGCAAACAGTGTGATGTAAGGGTAAGAAGCACCCTTGTGCATGATAAGACTCCTACTGATAAAGGTTAGTGTTAGTGTTAGCACAAATCAAATACTACTCACAAAAAACTGTTTTTCTGATATCCTAACATAGCAAATATAATCAGAATGATGGTGCTAAACCTTTCAGGTTTTTTTGATGACTGCAATTTAATGAAGGGGGTCAGTTAATGAGTTTTTGTGTGCTGCAGGAACTGACCTGTATTCATATTCTAAAGGCAAAGACAAGCAAAACCTAAAATATGCATATGTACGAGCGTGGCTGTAACCTTGGCAATACCCTTGTTGATGCATCATTTTAGTGGCAACAGGAACTCTTTATCTATCTTTATATTAGACCTCTAAATATAAAGTCAACTGAAATAAGGCTGAAAATAGAAACTGTTCCTCATAGTAAAGTTCATTTGAGGTAAAAGAACAATGATTGTTGTACACACATATCACAGTGACTAACAAAAGTCAGTAAGCGTTCGGCAGTTGGAAACCAAACAAAACAAATCTGCTTAAACTCCCATAGATGAGTTGGTAGATATTTTTTTGCTTTTGTTTTTGTTCTCTGCCATGAAATCTTATTTCCTGTGTAGCTCTGATTTCCCTGACACAGCAGCTTTTGTGCTGGTAAGATGCAACATGTTCAACTTATCATTCCTGAATCAACTTCTGATCTTTGCTCTAGGTGTAAAAAAGAAACAGATGGCTTTATCCACATGTTTTAGACACGCAATAAACTAAAAGATTACTGGTGCTCAATAAGAGAGGATATACAGGACTGTCAGATGTGAGATACCCTCTTCACCTAGATTAGCCCTTTTAGAGGACATATCTGATGTCCCCCCCTGTCAAAAGAAACCAGGCACAGTATATCAAACCAGCCATGACTGCTGGCAATATTCGTATTTCTCTCTTATGAAAAAGTTCAGATCCCACCTTCATCTCCATGTCGCTTCATTTAATCTCCAAAGAAAAAGACATCTTTTTGACAAATGCTGGTCTGATTTCAGGCACTACATTCATAATAGATTGCTGTCTTTGTTGGGTTTATATGTTTGTTTTCTACAAATGTAAATTTCTGTGTAAGTATTGTCAAATTCATGAGTTAAATCTATCTAACTGTACTCTTTTCTGTGTTGGTGATGTAACATTTATTTATTCATTCGCATACAGTACGTATATTTGACTGTTTTTAGTTTTTCTCCTGCCTCAGAAATTATTGATTCCAGTATAGTTCTTGTCTGGTAGTGAGTGGGAGTGGGACTGGGCTTAAGGGACTGTTTTTGTTTTATTATGTTTTATTGAGTCTTGCTTAACTTATCTTTTTTTAATCGTCACTGATGTTGGAATATTTTATTTCTACTTTATTTTTGTAAATGGCCTAATGTTTCGGGGAAAAAATGTAATAAACATAGTTAAAACAAAGAAAAAAATCATTACTGAAGGTGTTGCCATGGTTTTGCTTGGAAAAAATGTGTGGTTACTTTTGTTTAATCTGTTGGAGATTTTCATTCACTTCCATCTTTTCTGAATAGCTTTGTGGTGCTGAAAGCAAGCCTGACACCGTGTTTGTGTCCTTGTTTAAGTGGGTATTAACTGTTTCCTTGATGTGTGTTATTATTTTTTATTGCCATTCTTTCTATTCTTATGCTCTTATGCGAAATGGCTGCACTGAACTATAAGCATAAAAATTGTTTAATGAGTGCTCTTATTTTTTCTATTAAGAGATACTTATATTTACATCTGAAATGGGGCGGGGGGGGGGGGGGGGGGGGGGGATTTGGACATTAGCTTACAATTTAGTGGATCATTTAATGAGTAGTTAATACAATTGCAGCCTACAACCAGCCCCTTAGATGTGATATTAAAAAAAATAAACAGTAGCTGTCTTTTGGCGGGGATAAAATGTTTAATAAATTTTGCACACAAAGGCAGCCGTCGTTTTTATTTTGTTGCAGTTGTTGCTGTTTTTAAATCATACTGCATTCTGGGTAATGATGTCAAATATTTGTACCAGTCTTGGTCACAGTCTCTGGATCCTCTAGGAAGACAAACATGTAATGTCTCCAAGAACCTCTATTTATGCCCAAGCACAACCTAACTGAGCAGGAAAGCTTAACTGCCATTATCAGAGATGTGCATTAAAATGACAACTATGATAGAAGGGACGAGGCAGCTGTCTGACTTTTTAATCCAAGTCAGTGTTGTTTTCACACACAAACACAATCCATAATATTGACTCACACACTTCGCCTAGCCACTGTCTACCTTCATCCACTATGTCTGTATCCAGCTAAGTAGCTGCATCACTCTTAGCTGAAGAACAACATGCACTTTTTTGCTGAGCTGGTGACACTGTTGGTTGTCAGGTTCCTGCTGACTGTTGGTTCACTTTCAGACAAAGCGACCACCATAATGAACAGTTTGCTGCTTAGTGGAAAACAGAGGTGGGAAGTAACAAGTACAAATACTTCACTACTGTAGTTAAGTAGAATTTTAAGGTATCTGTACTATACCCATTTTTAAACAAATATTTGCACTTTCTACTCCTTTTCAAAGCAGGCTCATTACGTTAGGTTTAATTTTTCACGTCACTGCAGGCCACCAAACATCAAGCCGATTTGGGCCTAAACAGTACAGCATGAAAGGCTATCGTGTTCATGTATTTATCACCAGAGGGATGTCACATAAAAGAGATTAATGAGGCAAAACTGTGTAGCTAGTTGGAGATTACAGTGGGCTGGTGTTTTGTTTTTGTTTCCTTCTTCTTCTGTTATTGAACACAACACCGGAACAACTGCAGGTGTCCATAAATTGTGGTCGTGGTACTTCAGCAAGGATAGTTAAACGTGTCGCCGTACTCCTTTCTATGCCTGTGTAAAGCACCCTGTGTGTTGGATGTATCAAAACTTGTTTCCACCACTGAAAAAAAAATCCATAAGTCAACATTTTCATGTTGTTATTTTTTTTCAATTCTGAGTTTTGTTTTTTGTTTTTTGTTTTCTTTTCAGTAATGGAAATTAGCTTTCATAGAACTACACAAATTAACTGACCTTTACTTGCTCTCTGACAGCATTTAGACTCCTTATCAAAGTGCATTTTAGGCACACTTGGTTTTGGTTATCACATCTTTATGGCTTTAACTAAACTAATGCATCAAATACAACAAGCCTTACTCCACCAGGACTTTCCTGCTTCTTTCTCCTCTTCCTATTGACAAGAAAGCTGTGGAGACTAAAATCAACCCTCTTCTTTCCTTTGGACTGGTAATCACAATCAAAAGCAGCACAATGTGACATTTCTTTTTCATAATTTATAATGGCGACCTTGTAATGATCGCTCTGGAGTGCCATTAATTTACCCTAAGTGCACTGCACGCACAAAGTAATGGTGTCTTTCATAGGTCAAAATGAGGATTATAAATTCAGGATTTTTCAAACAATGAAAATATGTGTTTATAACAGCCTAGATGAGTTTCAGGAGAGTAAATTTACACCTTGAGGGTCAAATGTTGAGTTCCTTTTAATAAAAATGACACATCAATTTTAAATATTCAGCCTATTACCAGAATTAAAAACATATTAAGTTATGTGTTAAGCAGGGAGGTTTCTATGTCTGTTGCTGCTCAGACTGGTGAAAATTTAATGCCTGTATATGAAGTTTTAACATATAAGTTGAACACTAGTTTGACATTCAAAGACATTTCCTCAGTACCTTCTGACCCCAGCTGTTCAAAATGACTGCTGTTTGAATAAGGTCAACTGAGCTCGGTGGTATAAAAAGTCTGAAATGTCAATCTAACTGTTCTTGCCAGACCTACACAGCTGGAGGGCATTTTTTAGTCCAAAGGTGCATGCAGTTCACCAGCCTGCCTGTAGATACAGCCTGTGGATATAGCGTCAATTAGAGTTTGTTTGAAGTCTTTTCAATTGACTCACAGTGTGCAGGGGTAAAATTTAACAGTGTTAAGGCTTGTCTGGTATGTCTGAATTAAATTTTCACAGCCGGTTAACTGCAGTAGAGAAGAAAATGTATTCAGTAATCAATGACCATTTGAAATTTTTTTACATACGTAAAAAGTAAATAAATAATTGTTGGTATAACAATTGGCAAAGCCCCATTATTAAGAATATCATTTAATCTCATATTTAGATTTTCTTTAAATAAAATGGATGGAAAACACGTTTAGTATAATTTAATTAGTTTTTATTATTCCCTAATTAAATAAATAATGAATAAAAATGACAAACCTCAAAAATTATGTGTGAAAGACAGAAGCTTTGTTTTAAAGAAAACGTGGCTTTTCTTATACTTCTCGTTTTAAAGCCCTGGCCTTGTTATCTAGTCCAATATTACATTTTTGTAAGTGTCATAGCTCATCTTACTGCAACATTTCAACATCCATTTAAGCTCTGCTTAATTTTTTGTCATCAAAAACTCAAGTAAGCAAAATTACTCAATGGACTGCCGTAGCAGTTCAAGTCTTTAATGCTGTATATTGGTTTGTTTAGCACAGTGCTTAGCACAGTTAAGCACATGCATACTGTACAATATTTAACGTATTAAACAAGTCAATGCATCTCCACTTTGATCATGTGTACAACTAACTGAGTAGTTTAGAAGACTTCATAAACACTGAATATTTATATATCAATAAGTATTAAATGGTAGTTATTACTTACCTTGCCGCAGTCAGGATTTTCCTCAGCTTCTGTTCTTTTTTCTGGACTCTCATTTTGCTGTCTGGAACTGGGGGTAGTACCAGGATTGGGATTAGGACTAGTGCTATAGTCGGAGCTAGGGTCAGTCTGTTTCTTGAAGCTGTTGACAACATCTCGAGTGCTCACACGGGTCTGTAAGTCTGTCTGTAACAGAAGGCCATAGCATGTGAGACTAGATCACTATGTTGTTACTCATAAAAATGATAGAAACTAAATACTGCAAATAATATAGCAGATGAAAAAAAAATACTGCATTAGGACAAATGGGGACGAATTGATACATAAGCTATAGCATAAAATCATAAAAGAGGTACACAGCAAAATCTCCAGTGTTAAATTAACACTGGAGATTTTGCTGTGTATTTATAAATTAAAAGTAAATGTCAAGGTTATTAATTTCTGCACAAGGCAATCCTATGAAAGTATGTTTAGCTAACCTGCATTTCTCTGAAATGTTTGTTTATAAATAGCTCGATCCCACTTGCGGGAAAAACAAGATCAGAGGCAAAGCTGTGCATTTTGTTGTAAAAAAGCCACAGGAGTGCAGAGGTAGACTCTTCAACAATGCTATTATCACAAAGATAAGAAATGTTGATCAGCAATAACAATGAACAGAAATTTATTAATAAATAAAGGTTGTACTTTCTTTACAATGAATGTCCTAAAAGTCAAACTGCAGACAACAGAGTGACAAATTTTCCAGAAATGAAAAAGGTGTTGAACAAATTTGATACACAGTAATGACAAAAAGTCAATGAGATGAGGGCTCTTTCGACAACTGCCACGAACCCCATTTAGCGGTTACAACCTAATCATTTTAAGTGCTCATACTTACATCACTGGCATAACCTTGAAAGTCACAACAATGAACTCCATTTTATATAGTTAATGTGTGCATCTTTATTTTATGTAAATTAATCCACAAAGAGCCTGGGCAGAAAGGGCGACATGTATAGACTGGAGAAGGACATGGAGCCTCAAACTGAGCATTGTGGCCATCGCTATCTTGTTTTTGCTGTGACATCAGTGGAAATACTATCAGGTCAAAGAAAGATATGAAGGAGAATTCTTAAGGAAATAAAAAAAGATCGTCTGACTTGGTGCTAGGCTGCTCAACTATGTGGTGGTAGATATTGTTGATATTGGACTGCTTTAGAGAAACTACAATGTTGTAAAGATGGACTAAAAAAGTCTATTTTAAATACACTGGCTCACTCTCGCTATGTTTATTCACCATGTTTGGTCAAAAATGTGTCTTCACTACTACATTTAGGATTATAGAAAAAAAGAATATATAGGCTTTAAATTGAAATGAAATGCTTGTCCACTGAGATTAGTGGACATCATAGTATTTCCACTGATGTCACAGCCAAAACAAGATGGCGATGGCCAAAATGCTCCGTTTGAGGCAGTGAATGTAATAACCTGGGATCCAGCGTGAAACAAATCAGAAACACCCCTATGATTAAACAATAAGTAAGGAACATGACTACCCTGCCTGTGACAGGGTTAAATTGGTCTCACCCTGGAGCCAGATCTGTGCATGGTGCTCACAGGAGGGAGCCCAGTGGCTGGCAAAGCCAGAAGGTGGTATAGGGTTTAGGTGCTCTGTGTATCAGGCACAAATCAGGGGCAAAGGTCCTGACGAATCTTGCTTTAGAAACATGGAATGTATGTCACCTCTTCATTCAATATTGTATTCCATGACTAACCAAGGGTGCGAAGACTATAGACTTACATTTTGTCCTTAAGTAATACACCAACAAATGTGGAGTCAAGAAAACATTGAGGAACTGAAAGTTTTGTTAAAGCTACATAAGAGTTTTAGTCATTTTGATCATCTTTTCTGGCAATTATGGACAACAACTCATATTGGAGATATTGCTCACACTCGTTCTGTTGACATTTTTCATCACTGACTTTTTTAATGGAGATGTAACCACAAATTTCAACTGTGTTCATTATGTGCAATTTCGTTTGTGAGCTATGGTTTTGCTGCATTTTCGGAATTTAGAAAAGGTGGTAGACTGACAAGATGTAAGGAAACTTTTCCATGTGTCCCTGTTGCACCACACCTGAATAAAATTAGTAGGTCATTGGCATGAGTATAGAACTTGACTGCATGATGAAGTGGCAACCCCTAACCATACTCGAGTAAATTTAAGTAAATTTAAGTGTTTGGAAAAATGTACTTCTTAAAGTACTTCTATTGCACCATGTTCATTCACTTATGCGCTGCTGTAACATGAATCAAATGGCTGAATTGCCACCTCAGCATGCAGTCAAGTTTTATAGAGTCTTGCTAATGACCTACTAATTGTATTCAGCGGTGTTGCAACAGGGACACATGGAAAAGTTGCAGGACACCAGCCCTCAAGGACCCCTGATGTAGAGCATTTTGTAAAAAAAAAAAAGCATATCCATTTTTTTGGTCAGTGGGTGACACAAAAAGGAAACTGGCTAAGAGTATTTCGGCTCTATCAAAAGCTGTGTGAACTGGAAAGATGAAAGATTTACTTTCCTTACAAAAAGACCATGGTTTATGCACCAAATTGTTCTGTAATCTGTTTTTTTTTTTGTTTATTTGTTTTTGTTTATATGTGGACAAACAATTAGGTGATTAAATCTCTTTTCAATAACTATATTCCCACTAACTCTGCTGTAGTATCTAATATTGTGAGTCCAGATAAAGAGATAAAGTCATATTTTGACAGAAAGCACACCTAGGGCCAGATTTACTAATGGTCTGCGCCAAATGGTCTGTGCAAGACCAAAGCTGCTGTATTTACTAAAGAAGCTCAGTGTCAATTTTGTGACTAAAGGGCATGGATATGGGTATTTTTATGGAAGCCATATTTTAGATGTATTCATTGGAGTTTTGCTTGTAGAACACAAGATTTTGGGAGGAGAGTCATTAAGTGAATCACATAAACTTAATTTACAAAATGTTCACAGCATACAATTTACTGCGAATTGTATCGACTTAAAAACACAAAAAAACATGTTTTATTTTGCACCTAACATGGTTGTGATAGTTGTTGCTAGGAATGTTAATTTATTTGGAGTCAGAGACAGCGACGATATCAGAACAAGTGTGTAATTGGGTGGGTGTATCGCTCAAAGCTGTAAATGTGATGCATATATCCTCAGGGGAAAATCTGTATTCCCCAACCACATGTTGACTGGTTTCCGGAGTTTGCAGGCTGTCGTTGGATGAAATCAGTCACAAAGAGGGTGCTACACTAAAAAGCTTGTAGTGGTTTCTTTGGTTTCTAGCAGACTGCAACAGGACCCTGTAATATGCAACTATTCACTTACTCACTACTAGCTGAGCAGTAAAACTAAATCATAAAAGAAAAGGCATCATCTTCAAGGTAAAAAAAAATTTATCTTATTGCTCAAACAACACACTTCCAAAAGCCCAACTTTAACTGAAAGCAGACATACTCCATTTTTGGTTTGCATCACTCTTTTCATAGTTGCTGCTTAGAGAGTACTTTGCAAGGGTTTGCAGAAAAATCGAAATTTTCCATATAAACTTCAGGCAAACGCTGCAATCCACTAGTGGTCCAAGTGATCACAGGCAGGTTGCAGCACCATATAGCTTTTTGAAACCAATTTTAGCTAGCAACAGCAAGTAACTTCCTACACTGACAACAACTAGTCAGGGAATACCCATTTTTCACTGACCAATCACTGCTTGCCAGGGGTTGCTTACTGGTCTCTAAGGCGTGCGTAACTGGGGCTAAGAGAAACTGCCAGCACACTTTCCCTAGTGAAAAATGTCCAGTAGGTAATTTCCAGGAGCTTGCCAACTGGTCTCCAGACCTGTGTGACTGGACCCAAGCTTTGGCTCTGTTATATAGGTTTCACTACACCCTTGCCCCAAATGTTTAGGGTCAAGCTCCAAATATTACTTCCTCCTCAGTAGTATTGGTATTTTGATGAAATAGAGCACAGCTTTAGAGTGCAAGAATCCCAATACAAGACACATACAAGGATTTTTCTTGTTTTACAAGTAACCAATTTACCTTTTACAGTAACCAGAGTGATTTGCAGTGTTTCAGGTTTTCAGTCACATTCTCACACAGATTAGCACACATTGAAAATGTCTTGTGTCAATCTGTCTTTTCCCAGTAGTCTTCACACCCAGAGCAACTGCTTTTTTCCCCTTCAAACTGGAAGTTTATTGACAGACAGGCGTGAAGTGTGACAGATTAATGTCTGAATGTTACAAACCGGCTTCATATTACCTACACTGCCACACAGCCTGTTGGAAAAAAATGAATAACACATGTACTTAAGCACCCGGCAATGTAACAGTTCATCCCTCACCCCTTTGTTAACACAGGGATGGATCAGGATCTGATGTAATTAATGTGGTGTCTTTTTCTACATCTGTTACATACAGATTTCAGGTTTTTAATGGTGGGATTGTAATAACACAGATCTTCTTTTTGAGTTCTGCTGTAATCGAAACCACAAGATTTATCCAGGGAACAGATGTCTGCAGGGATCCCACACGCAAAGTTCCCAGCAATTTCAGACAGAAAAAAAATTGCCTTTATATTAAAAACACCTTCAGCTGCCTCTAATTAATCTGAAACACATCTGTAAATCCTGCACAGCATATTTTTTTGGTTAGCAGACAACACTTCAATTCTGGTGATGGTCACGACTGAAATGAACTGGTTGTGTCTTTATTTATAAATTAGTGCACTGTTCATAGATCACTTACAGAACTGTTCTCACTGTACTGTTCTCTGTACTCACTGGCACATTTTTAAGAACACAGCCTCATCCTAATTTGTACCACTTAGTAAGTCAGGCCCCAATGTATCGTATGTTATTTTAGTTAAACCTTTTTCTCCTGTCTTTATCTTGGCAGTAGAGCTGGGCCGTGAACATATGTGTATTAATTCCCAGAGTTCACATTGTAACCAAGCTGGAAATATGAAAAGAAAAGAATCTGGTGGCATTAAGTGGCAGAAAATCAGCAGCACTTATAAACGTGACAGACAGCTGTTTAAAACAGCAGCTTAACTGATCTCTCATATGAGCAACTTCATCATCGTCGAGTTCACTTTACAATTTTCCTGTTTTTGTGGAGCTGCTGTCATTCAGGTGACACGTGAACAAGTTTTGCAGCATGTACTGTATATTATGGTAACTTTGTTATTGCTAGCCTCGAAACCAGACCTGTAGCAACCTCAGAGATTCACACTGCCTTACAAGATTCAGATAAGGCACAGGCAATTTACTAGACACAGAGATAGAGATGACATAAGACTTTTAACTCATACATTTTTTAATTGTGGGTAGGATGGCTCTCAATAAACTATGCGCAACTATGCCACCATGAAAGCAGGCATTTTTTAGCAGAAGATTTGTTTCTGTTGGCAACACTAGCTCCTGAAAGCAAAAAGTACGACGATATAGAGTTCCTAGTCAGACCCTCTTGTTCTGTAAAGGATTCTACATCTGGTCTTCCACAGTAACACAGTGTAATAATGTCGTATAGATGAATGGATTTGCATTCGCCCAACTAGACAGAAACATGCACTCAGTCTGAAATATCGCTGGTCTCATCAGTGATAGAAGCAAAGGCCAGCTAATTTGGTGATACACTCTAAGTGCTGAATTTAGTATCTTGTGAGAGCGAATGTCTCGAAACATAATCCAACAAACCTGGGGACACTTTTTTTTTTTTGACTGCAATCTTTGCATCGCAAGAAATTTTAAACAGTGCAACTGCTGAAGCAATTGTTCTGGTTCTCTTTCTGGTAATCAGATAGCCTTATTTACAGGTATGAACTGTGGTTGTTATCAAGATTATCTAAGTGCTTCTGATACCAAATTTTGACGGCATGGAAACAATGAGCTGAGTCTGGTAGCAACCTTTAGAAACGTATGATCTAAAAACCATACAAACCTTTGGCTGACACAAATGCTTCAAAGCTTTGATCTTTGCCAAGGTAACTGACAAGGTAACTCCCAATATATTAATTTCTTAATCCGATACGCTTTAAATAATTTCCCCCAGGGATCAATAAAGTATTCTGATTCTGATTCTGATTCTTTAGCATAAATATATAAACCACCAATAAAATAAAAAATAATATCATGTGAAAGAAAAGGTTTTCATAGAAATGTGTGGAGTCCTGTGAAAAACGGAGTATATTCCTAATGTTCACTGATGCTTTCATGAGAATTAAGAGAGTAAATGGCAGCCAGGTGATGTTAATAAATGCACTTGACTATTGATCACCATGAAGTGTGAGCACAGCTATAAAGGCAGAGGTTTTGGCACTTTACTAATCAAGAGCATTCAGGTAACACAATGTCACAATCAAATGGACGTCCCAGTAAATTCACCCTAAGGTCAGACCATGCAATGCTCAGAGAAACTCCAAAAAGCCCAAAAATTATAAAAAAAATTCCAAAAAAAACCCAACAACCTAGGAGCATCTCAGATGCAGCTCAGACTTTACGGACTTTAGTTAGCATGTTAAATGTTAAAGTTCATGTAACACGAGAAAAATAGCAAGGTAACCTCCCTGTGTTTATCACAACAAAAAAACACAGCAGCTGCCTTTTGGTTGTACTGAATCATTTCACATCCTGCGACCGATCACAACTTGTGATGACTAAATGGTTGCTTAGAGCTTAAGGGTTATTACAACCACTTTTTGATAGCAACAAATTAGTGATTTTCAAAAATCTATCACCCTTAATTGCTGCATTATCAGAAACAAATTGCATGCAATTGCTAACTTGACCCCATTCAATCAAAGACAGACTGACTCGGTGTTATGGAAACATTTATGGCAGTTTTTTGTGACAGTGTTGGAATGCCTGAAGCAAAAAAAAAAAAATTGAAGCGAGATTATTATCTTACTGGATAAAATAAAGTTTGCAGGTGATAAACTGCAATACTTTGTGAGTGAAGTATTGTCACAATATCATATCACCAAAATCATGCATCAAACAGGAAAGTATCCCCAGCACAACAGGAGATCTACAACAGAATGATTTAAAATGAAATAAAGTGTTATAAATGCCCAGGCAAAGTCCAGACCTCAACCTGGTCAAAATGTTGTAGTGGGACACTAAGAAAGCTGTGTATAAACGAAGCAACATTGTAAAATAAAGAATCAGACCATATTCCTCGAAAACAATGTGAGAGGCTGAGAAAGTAAACTTGTAACTAAAGGTGGTTCTACAAACTACTGAACAATGGGGAGTGTCTAGTTTGTCACAGGACTGCATGGAGTTCTGTGACAAACTCTCTTTTTCAGATAATTGTATTCATTACCTTTAATCTTTGTACTAGCTCTCATTTTACATAAGCTGCACTGACAAGCAAGTTGTCAAAAAATGTCAAGCATCCAAATTCTGTCTTTGGTTCGCAATAACACCAAAACTTTCAAAGATGGCCTCCTAAAAGTTGTTCACAAATGACCTCAAATGAACTCATATATGTGCTTGTACCCCTTTAATCAATTTCAAACTGCAATCTACATAATAATAATGTTTAACAGGTCAGAATATAAACCATGGCAAGTCGTTATGTAACTGTAAGTGCAGCCGTCTTCTCTTTGAATTTTTGTCAGACAATCACTAAAGCCTCAAATCCTCAAAGACGGTATTTGGGACAGCCCTAGACTGCATAGAGTGGGTACAGCTTTGAACTTCTCCTTTCTTCTTTTTTCCTTCTTCAGACAACTTCTGTCACTTTTCGTTTGTACAGCTAATTGTAATACAATAAATGCCTTCAAGGAGAAACTGTCCGAAAGTATGCACTCACATCATCATACCGTATCATAATGCACTGTCAAGAATTCATAGACACTTTTTAAAGTTAATTCAGCCTCATATCTAAGGGTGAAAAGTTTTGTTCAAGTGTTTTTGCCAGTCTTTTGGGATTATCAAAGCTTTCTTCTACACTGGGTTTAACTGTTAAGATTCTGAAAGCCATCCTTCAAATCTGACATCAAAAATAATGCAGTTTAAAGTTTACACAACGGCTTAAAATGGTAAAACAATCATGATGTTTTCGTCATTAATATTGGCTCTTAATTGTGCACACAGATTCTCGTTCACTTGGAAAATCTGTCCAACACATAGTATCATTTATTGTAAGTGAGATAATACCATCTATAATTTTTCCAGGATGTTGTTTAGCTGTGAAACCAGGATCACTGAACTTGCCTTCAAGAGAGTATGTTATTAAGGTCAAGAGAGTAATTTTAACTTTCCCTTTGGAAACAGACAAGTGATGTAGGGAAGACTTTGCGCACAACAATGAAAAGTAAACTCGCTCAGTCGCATCAATCAATTACTTAACCATAGTTTTTAGTTTCTAAAACCACCAGAGTTCTGCTAAGTTTTACAGTGCTGTAAGTTTTCTAAGCATCAGAAAGAAAGAGTGAGGGGGTGAGGGTAGTCTGAGAATATAACATTTTCATAACATTTACATTTGCTAAATTAGGCACACTATTGTCAATTATAATTAATGCTGTAAAGCTTAAACTTAGCTATTAAGTTTCTTGATATATCATCGCATACCATATTCATTTGGTACTCCCTACAGGTTAGGCTAAATCAAATACTGAAAATGCTCTGCAAACATTAATTGAACCACGTTTGGGAGTGTGTGTGTGCGGCTGGACACAGGAGCTGATGAGGCACCGATGAAAGCCCCAAAACAGCATAGTGATGAACTTAATATTCATTTTGTCTTTTTGTCTCTCTTCCTCCCTCATTCTTTCCAAGGCAAATAAAACAGGATTAGCAGAAGAGAGAAAGAGATATGCCTGCGTCAGCTGCATGTGTATAATCCTCAGTCTTTATGTCCTGCCAAAATACACAGTTTTGCATTACAAGGGACTAAAGTGAGGATAGAAACAGAGATGAACACTGAGGAGATGTAGATGGACAGTTGTCTTGTGTGGTTTCATAGAGCTACTTCAGTGTGTGCAGTTTTTCTCTTTGTCAGTATCCATGGCTTTGTTTCACTGTGGTGGCTACTGTATACACATCAGTGTCTCCAGCCAATGAGAAGTCAGGTAGCACACAGGATAAGTACAAAGAAACATAAATAAAGTGGGGTCGGTACCTGACCGGTCAGTACCAAAGTGCCTGTATAAACAGTGTTTATTTATGTGTTAATTCTTTTATTCAATTCAATTCAATTTTATTTATATAGCGCCAAATCACAACAAAAGTCGCCTCAAGGCACTTCATAGGTACAGAGAAAAACCCAACAATCATATGACCCCCTGTGAGCAAGCACTTTGGCGACAGTGGGAAGGAAAAACTCCCTTTTAACGGGAAGAAACCTCCGGCAGAACCAGGCTCAGGGAGGGGAGGCCATCTGCTGCGACCGGTTGGGGTGAGAGAAGGAAGACAGGATAAAAGACATGCTGTGGAAGAATAATGTAACTGTCAGAAAATTGCCCAAAAAAGATTAAGCTGACAGTGTCATGATATCATGTTTGCTTTTGCTCTGCCTGGATACAGCAAAAAGGCAGAATATTCAAAGGCCAGGTGTAAAAACAAAGTTGAACTGGAAAATTTAGAAAGATTTACAGGATTAACAGGATGAACAGTTACATCCATACAATTTTGGACAGAGACAACACAGTTCCTTCATTTCAGGGGAACAAAAGTAATTGGACAAATTAAATAACTGTAAATAAAATGTTTATTTCTAATACTTGGTTGAAAACCCTTTGCTGGCAATGACAGCCTGAAGTCTTGAACTCATGGACATCACCACATGTTGGGTTTCCTACTTTTAAATGCTCTGCCAGGCCTTCACTGCAGTGGCTTTCAGTTGCTGTTTGTTTGTTGGCCTTTCTGTCCAAAGTTTAGTCTTCAACAAGTGAAACGCATGCTCAATTAGATTAAGATCAGGTGACTACCTTGGCCATTGAAGAATATTCTACTTCTTTGCTGAGCGCAGATGGAGAAAAACAAACCTCCAGGTTCATTATGACATTTATAAAGAGAAACTTCACAATTATAATTTACAACTGAGGAATGCAAGGAGGTCCTACTTCTCTGACATCATCACTAAAAACAGCCGTAATGCTCGGGTCTTATTTTCTACAGTTGACAGGCTAACAAACCCTCCTGTGTCAGTGGCAGCTGAACTTCATTCGACCATGGCCTGCAATGACTTTGCCAAATTCTTCACTGAAAAAATCCAAAAAATTAGACAAGCAATTGGTACATCAACAGCAGATCCAGGATATGTACTGTGTCCACCAAAAAACTGTTTAAACACCATGAAACAGTTTCAACCTATTAACAGCAAAGACCTGGAGGACATCTTAGGTCAACTGAACTCCTCCTCCTGCTGTTTAGATGTCCTGCCAACAAGTTTTTTCAAAAAGGTCTCAAAGACTTTAGAGTCAGACCTGTTACAGATCGTCAACTTTTCTTTATTATCAGGTGTGTTTCCAGAATCACTAAAAACTGCTGTAATCAAACCTATACTGAAAAAGGACAATCTTGACAAGACACAAATGAACAACTACAGGCCGATCTCAAATCTCCCGTTTTTAAGTAAGATCATTGAAAAAGCAGTTTCTCAACAGCTCAGTTACTTCTTAAAACAGAATAATTGCTACGATGCCTTCCAGTCAGGTTTTAGACAGAACCACAGCACTGAAACCGCTCTGACCAAAGTGTTTAATGACATATGTCTGAATACAGACAGTGGAAAAATGTCAGTCCTAGTTTTACTGGATCTCAGTGCAGCATTTGATACAGTTGACCACAACATATTACTCAAACGACTGGAGAACTGGACAGGTCTTTCAGGAACTGTACTAAACTGGTTCAAAACATACGTAGAAAACAGGAAATACTTTGTATCAATAGGTAACTTCACATCTGAGCAGACAAGTATCACATGTGGAGTTCCCCAAGGTTCCATCTTGGGACCCCTTCTGTTTAACATCTACATGCTCCCACTGGCACAGATTATAAACAACAACAAAATAAACTATCACAGCTATGCAGATGACACACAAATATATATCACAATGTCACCAGGAGACCGAGGCCCTGTACAGGCTCTTGGTAAATGCATTGAGGAAATCAATGACTGGTTGTGCCACAATTTTCTCCAGCTAAACAAAAACAAAACTGAGGTAATAGTCTTTGGCGCCAAAGAAAAACGATTACAGGTCACCAGAGAACTTCAATCTATACATCTAAAAACCACAAACCAGGCGAGAAATTTGGGTGTAGTGATGGATGCAGACCTAAACTTAGAAAAACACATTAAGACAATAACAAAGTCAGCTTACTATCACCTCAAGAATATATCAAGGATAAAAGATCTGATGTCTCAACAGGACCTGGAAAAACTAGTCCATGCATTCATCTTTAGTAGGCTTGATTACTGTAACAGCATCTTTACAGGTCTACCTAAAAAATCAGTCAGACAACTACAGCTCATTCAGAACTCTGCTGCTCGAGTCCTCACTAAGACCAAAAAAGTGGACCACATCAGTCCAGCTCTGAGGTCCTTACACTGGCTGCCTGTCCGTCAGAGGATAGACTTTAAAGTTCTGATGCTGGCCTATAAAGCTCTGAATGGTTTAGGACCAAAATACATCAATGACCTCCTGACCCAGTATGAACCATCCAGATCCCTCAGGTCATCTGGATCCGGTCTTTTATCAGTTCCCAGAGTCAGAACCAGACACGGAGAAGCTGCATTCAGCTTTTATGCTCCTTATATCTGGAACAAACTCCCAGAAAGCCTCAGATCAGCTGAAACACTCAGTTTATTTAAATCCAGGTTGAAGACTCACCTATTCTCAGCTGCATTTGAATAAAGCACCAAATCCACACTTTAAGCTTAAATTTCAAAACTTACATTTAACTACTGATTTTATCTACTGTTCTGATTTTATCTGTTTTGATTTTATATACTGTTTTGTTTGTTTGTTTGTTTGTTTGTTTGTTTGTTTGTTAGTTTATTTGCTTGTTTTAATCAATTTTAAATCATGCTTTTTATTTGTTCTTGTTTCTAATGTCTCTGTAAAGCACTTTGAATCACCTTGTTGTTGAATTGTGCTATACAAATAAACTTGCCTAATAAACTTCTGGGTTGCTTTGACTGTATATTTTGGGTCATTGTCAATTATGTCTATTATGAAATGCCTCCCCATCAATTTGACTGCATTTGCCTGGATTTGAGCAGACAGTATGACTCTGAACACCTCAGAATTCAGCAGCTTCTGTCCTGTGTCACGTCATCAATAAACACTAGTGTCCCAGTGCCACTGGCAGCCATGCACAACCAGGCCATCGCACTGCCTCCGCCATGTTTTACAGATGATGCTTTGGAATGTGAGCTGTTCCACGCCTTCTCCATACTTTTTTCTTACCATCATACTGGTAGAGGTTGATCTTGGTTTCATCTGTCCAAAGAATGTTTTTCCTGAACAGTGCTGACTTTTTTTAAGATGTGTTTTAGCAAAGTTCAACCTAGTCTTTCTATTCTTGAGGCTTATGAGTGGCTTGCACATTACAGTGAACCCTCTGTATTTACTTTCATTTAGTCTTCTCTTTATGGTAGACTTGGATATCACTACGCCTACCTCCTGCAGAATTATTCTGCGATCATCCATTACTGTTGTCTTCTTTCCAGGTCTTTTTTGCGTTGCTGAGTGCTCAGTGCGTTTTTTCTTTCTCAGGATGTACCAAACTGTAGATTTTGCCACTCCTGATATTGTAGCAATTTCTCAGATCGTTTTTTGTTTTGTTTTGTTTTTGCAGCTTAAGGATAGCTTTCAGCTCCTTTGACTGCATCTTCCAGATAAAAGCACCACACCTCAAATCAAATCATCATACACACAACTGCCCATGAAATAGCCTTTTAGTCAATTGTCCAATTACTTTTGGACCCTTTAAAAACGTGTTAAGGAGCTGAAACTCCTAATCCCTTCATCCAATTTGAATGTAGGTAACCCCAAATGAAAGCTGAGAGTCTAAAATCATGTCCATATCCAATATATAACTATAATTGGAATATGTTTCAATAAACAAGTTTTAAAAAAAAAACTTGTGTCAGAGTCCAAATATATATGGAGCTAACTGTAGTTATGAACCTTGGAATACAGTTGGCATGGATTTTAGCAATTTTGTAAATGCAAATAGTTCCAAGCAGTAGCCAAAGCTTCGTCAGTGGACTGTAGTCAGATGCTAAAATCAAATCCTCTCTCAACAACTACATAAGGGAACATGAGCTAAGGAACAAAGAGTGTCAGAGGGCTGTTGCCAAGTTTAAAAAAAATTCCAATGCTCAATGGTGCGAGGGGCTTCAGTGTTGAAAGTGTATGTGGAGCTGCACCCCATCCTCTTGGGCTGATACAAAAGATAGCAAAGGGGTGAAATATTGGTAGAGAAAACCAAGGTGGATTAAAAGATGTTTTGTTTTGTTTTTTGAGCCTTCTAAATGAAAGCACAATCAAAGCTTGTGCAACTAAAAAGCAAATAAAAGTCCATGTTGTAACAGTGGCTTCTTAGGCTGATTGAAATGTCTTAATGCAGGCAGACGCTGTGCCATCATTTGTTCTATCTTCAAATTTGTAAACTTGGCTACAATCTCAGACAACAGACATTTCAGACAGACAGATCTAGATCAAGGTGGGTGTGGGGTCAAACCCCACTAGGTTTGATCATATAAACTTGGCTTAATTTGAATTCAGTGGCGACCTGAAATAATTTATGTTTGTTAATATTTTGAATTCCAGGGTGATTACCACAGCTCTGGGTGGTGGAGGTGGACTACCAAACACTTCCTTTACATAAAGCTGAGACAAAAAAAACCTTTTACCACTGTGTCAAACACTCTTTTTCACTATCACATGGCATGGAGCATCAATAAGAGCATTGATATAAAATCCTAACAATACCCATCCCTATTAAAGCAAAAAAGGGTATCCATATAAGCTGAGCAACAGTGCATGACAGCTTGTTAATAATTGTTAATTGTTAATACACAAAACGCTTAGAGCTGAAACCCATAGAAACACATCTTGTCGAGAAACAGAATAGTAGCGTATATCCATATGACATATTGTATCTTTTGATTATTCTGTACATCCTTGGATAAATTAGCTTTCCCTTTTAGATATGCTTTCCATACTAATTTGGCTTAATAGGCTGCTGATTAACAAAAACAAGCCTTTGTGTGTCTACGTGTGAGTGTGTATTTGCATGTGGTCTCAACTATTGTATACTGCAGTGAGCATTTGTTTATATGAGTACAAAAAATATAATCTGTATGCTTGTTATCTATTTCCAAAAGTACACACTGAAGGTGTCTGAGAAGTGCAGGCTTGTGTCTGAGTATCTAATCTCAGGTCTTGGACAACTTTTAGACAATATGTTAAATAATAGTGTTACTCTGTTGTACCTATGCACATCCACTGTCTGCTTCTGTTTATATTGTGACTTAATAAACAATTGTTCTACATGACTTTTAATTGGTATTTACAACTACTCAGATTAATAGACATTATCTATAGAATCTTTCCTCTGCTGTGCAAACAGCATTGGCTTACTGTAATTAAACTGTGACATTGACCTGCTGTCTTGTCTTTCTGTCTTTGACTGAAGACTGCTGTTAGCACTGTTTAATTGACTGCTGTTGAGGAGTGTTTTCTGTCTTTAAAAGAGTGTGGTAGGGCCATGAAATGTGTTTTGTACATCTATGAGTAGCCTTCAGTAATCTGTTTTTTTAAACACTTATTTAACCTGAAAATTAAGCTCTTGATATATAGAAAATCATCTCTGAAGAGTGAAGATGCAGTGCTCTTTAAAAGTCTTGAGCCAACTGTTTCTTTATATTTTTCTTGCAAGAACCCAAACTTTGTTGTAAATTTTAATGTGGTCTTGAGCAATAGTTCTGCAGGCTTTCTGAACACCTTTCAAAGCTTTTCTTTATAGATTGACTGCTTTGGTCAGGTCCAGTCCCTGTGCCTGAGCAAACTGGACAAGTGGCTTAACGGTATCCCTAGCTGATGAACAGTATCTGAAAGTCATGCCTGGAGAAAATAGGAAAAAATCCAGCAAAGACCTGACACAGGACCTGAGGGATGGACCTGATCCCTCAGTAGATTCATCAGTTGTTGACTAAAGCCTGATCAGAAATAATCTCAATGGAAGGGTGGCTCTCAAGAAGCCATTCTTAAGGAGGGGAAACAAGGAGAAAAGGCTTTAGTATGTCAAATTACACAAGAACTGGACTGGACCAGTGGCACCAGGTCTTATGGAGTAATGAATGCAAATTTGAAATTTTAGCTTCAAATCCTTCAAGTCTTCATCAGAATATGTACAGAGGAGGTCAGGAGAGAGGTACAACAGTGAGTGTCTACAGCCATCTGTAAAACACAGCAGAGGCTCTGTGATGGGTTGGTGCTGTATTTAGACTGGTGGAGTTGTGGATCTTGACAAAATCGGTGGAATTATGAACACAGAAAAGGATCAGATTTTGATCAACCATCTCAACTGCTACATTTTTCAGTTTGACAATGATCACAAACACACTAACAATGTACTAAAAGCATATCTGATAGACAAACACACAATGGAGCACCACCAGTTAGGAACTACCCAGAGCGTGGACTTCTGATGCCACGGTTTCAACGTTATTGAAGCAGTCTGGGATGTACTTGACATAGAACAAAACAAACGACAGCCATAAATAAATGGTGATTTGTTGTGATTTGGCGCTATACAAATGAAATTGAATGAATTTAAAGCTCTTCTCCTCACATACAAAACCTCGATTAATCCGGCTCTGTTAAAGATTTCATAGTACCAGGCACTCTCTGTAATTTTTTATTATAGATTAGACTTTAAAGGATAAACAAAAACTTTCTTGTTCACTCAATACTTTTCATTCTATGTGTGTTTATACATCATAACTGATTTAATCATTAATTGTTAAACTTTGTTTCGCTCTCCTATAGGTAGCCTTTGTCTTTTTTCCCCTCACCCAAAACCGGTCATGCTGGATTGCTCTCTCTGTTTCTGTTTCTCCAAATTTGAGCTAAGTTTTACTTTCCTCATTGTCATTCATTGGTGAGGGATCAGCGTCAGTGAAACAGGTTGGCTGCTAGCTACCACAGTTAGAATGGACACAGAAGCATGGCAACAAAGAATGGTCAGCTGTTTGTTAGCAAGTTAAGTTTTGACTTGTTCATGTTAAACACAAGTAAATTAGTCTTCAGAGCAATAAGTCTAGGTTAGCTGCTAGTGTGAGAAAATTCATTTATTGAACATATTGACTCAAGTGACATTGGGTCAGTTAGAAAGTCAATTCATGATTTTATTCGTGTAATTGCCCAGCCCTGTGTACTGTTTGTGTGTGTTCTTGTGTATACTAAACTGGTATGATGTTCTGAAGAAGAGAAATGACAAAAAAGATGAGAGATAGTTATGAAGATATAATAATGATCAGCTATCTAAGAAACGAAAAAGACAAAAATGAGTAAAGCTGAAGAAGAATAGGATCATAACATTTATTACTGAAAGCATAAGTGGAAGACAAAGAAAAAAAGAGAGTTGGACACAGAGAAAATAGATTTGATACATATGCAAACAACACTCACTTGAATGGGAATCATTTTATGGAACTTCAGTGCCCCCTTATGGTGAAATCTGGCAAAACAGCCAACGCAGTAGTTTTCAGTGCATTCAGCACACATCTGCAACACATAGACCAAGTGCCATCAGTCTGTCTGCATATAAAAACACCCACCTTTAGTGTGTTTCTATGTCTTTCAGTTTAAAAAACAATGGTCACTGCCTGTGCATGTCTGTGTACTGTATGCATATATATTAATTCATGCAAGTGGTTGCACTGGTAGGTAAAGCGCTCTTTTGCTAAAGATGTAACCTCAACCTTTCCTTATAAACTGGCGTGGTGCTGCAAGATGCACGTGTGTGTGTTTGTGTGTGTGCTAGCTGTGTGCACATTGGTGCATTTGTGCTTGGCACATGTGTGTTGTGAGTGTGGTTGAGTGAATGCCTCTTAAGGGAGGTCATTATAATTTCTATCTGTAAGAATCAGGTCTTGTTAGTGGGAAAAAGTCATTGCATCAGCAGGTTTGGGAAACAGGCTTTGGACAGAGCACACAAGAAAGGGCAAGTGCAATGGAGACACGGAGGCTAGGGTGGAGAAAAAGCAAACAGTCAAGCAACAACTAGCCTGTGTTTGGTTTCCTTCACTATGCATGCAAGTTTCTTTTTCAATAGATCAAGGTTTTATTACCAACACCATCACTTAAAATAGTGTAGTTTAGTGCACTCTTTCAAGAAACACTACCAATTCTTTTTATCCTTGGAGGAACTTAACTATTTCATTTATTTATTTTGTGACAGTGTGATGCAGTTCCCGATCTAATGACTTGGAAGCTTTCTGTTTCTTCCTCACTTGCATATTTGCTATGTCTACACCTGTTTATTCATAGATGAATAATAGATAATTATAATAAATAAAGCAGTACAACAAACACAATGATTCACAGTTCCATGCTGATTTCTGGATGAATAACCTTACAGTGTAAATTTATACCAGCTGATTCAAACATTAATCCAGTAAAAAAAAAATTTATTTAGATACATATTATGTATTTCTGTAATTAATGTCTTTATGGGTGATGCTGTGTGTTCATTCTTTTTTTTTTCTTTTTTTATCCATACATGGAAGTATGTGTGTGAGTGTGTGTACACGCAAACCTGCAGCTGCGACATTGCCCTTTAATGGTCCCATAAAGCAGGGCCTCATTTCCCCTCTCAGGTCTGAGGATAAATTACAACCACTCCTCTGGGACTAGGCATCCCTATCAGACTGCAAGCAGCATATCACTGCACTCTTCCTACTACACAGGGAGAAATGAGGTAGCTTTTTTTTTTTTCTTCTTTGCCTGGATGACTCTGGAATAAAGCATGAGGCTAGGTGTGCAGTGTGTGTTGCACATGAGATTTCAGCATTTTTATTACAATGAGTCATGTTTTTTTTTTGTTTTTTTTTTAAAAAGAAAGAAAAAAGGACAGATGTGTGATTGTGCGTTTATGAGTGCATATGTGAGTGTGTGAGCATTTGTGTGCATAAGTGCAGTTCCAGACAGAATGGCACAGACAGTTGTAACGCTTCCCATTATTGCCATCATTATAGGGTACGAGGGCTATCCAAAATGTGTGTGCGCATGAGGGTATTGTGTGTATTTGTGGATGCATTTAGCCTATGTGCTTGCCCAGACTACCATAAGCACAACCATTAAGCCCATAACTATGGGACACTGGGGGCATCCGGCCCTTCATTGGACAGTTCAGAGCCATCATCATCATCAAACGCACTATCAAGCAAATCACATCACATTATATTTTAACACACTGTGTGTGCTGCACTTAAATAAGTTATTCCACAACAAAAAGGGGGGAAAATTGTAGATGTCAGCTCAATCAGTTCAACCCCTGCCTCTCCTTCAATTCCTCTTTAAGTCTCCCTCGCTCTTACCATCATCGTTCTTGTTCTCGTTCTCATAGAAGCATCACTTATTCAATACTAAAGTCTGCTGGCTTCATAGTGAAACACAGAATAGGATTTACACAGGGAGCTGAGGATTTAGGAGGTGGGAGCAACTGGTCATCAAACATGCATTACTCAGCTCAGTCCATTACACACACACACACACACACACACACACACACACACACACACACACACACACACACACACACACACAGACGGTAAGGCTTCATTTCTCTCCTTCTCCCTCTTATTCACACATACAGTTTCAGGCCGTCATCCCTCCTCCTGAGCAGCAGTGGATGAAGAGCGAGAAAGAATAAACAATGGTGCCCTCAGAGGTCTCAAGTATCGATGAATGGATCCAACTAAACTGTTATCAGTGCAAACACAAACACACAGATAGACCAACAGATTGGACAGTTGAGGCACAGCGAGAGAGAGGAAGGCAGAAGAAAGAAAAAGACAGACATGAATAAGCGAGTGCAGAAAGAAAGAGAGAAACAGGTCAGAATATGGCAGATGGAAAAACTGAAAAGGAGGAGTGACGAGAAAACACGAGGAAGAAAGAAGGATGGGTAAACACATAATGACAAAAGAGGGAGGTGGGCAGGTGAAAATGAGCATCTGAATGACAGACGAGCTAACAGCTGATGCAGGAAGAAGAGAAACAAATCTATATAATAACTGCAGTAAGATATATGGGTGAGAAGAGGGGACTCCAAAGAAAAATGAAAGGGGGGGGACTGAAAATATGACATTCAACATTTAAACTTTGAAAACAGATCAAGTGAATTGGCTCCTAGTGCTGCACGTGTAAGTGTTTGGTGTGTGTGTGTGTGTGTGTGTGTGTGTGTATGTGTGTGTGTGCCTGCCTTATTAACACACAAAACCTTTACCTGAATCCAATGAGAAAGGGCAAAATCACTTGGCAATTAGTAAAATCTGATCTTTCAAACACACAATTTTTGCTTTGTGACAGAGCCAAACAAACCCTGCATCCATGACAGTTAAAGTGACTTTTGCCATACAGTGTTGTTTGCATTTGTTCAGGTGTGACAGTTTTTGCGTGCATACTATTCCAGCAGTCTTGACTTCACATTGTCCACATACTGTTCCCCTCAGTCTGCTTTTTCTTGCCGTCTGGGTAGGAAGTGGAGGTGGTGGTTGAGGCGGGGCTAAAAAGAGCAAGTGCACTGTTATTAACTCTTGGTAAGGGTATTTAATTTAATATTCCTGACATTTAAGGGATATTATGCAACTGACGACCATGACCAACAGAAAAACACAGAGAGATACAGTTTAGCATGTACAGCAAAGTTTTACACAAGTATCAAAAGTGCGTCTGTTATTGGTGCAAAAAGTTGTTAAAGCAGTTAGCCTGCTTGTACAACTAGTTCACACACTGCTGTGAAATGTAACAACAAAACCAAAGGTTATATTGCCTGTTACAACATATTGTGCACACCAAAGACAGTCCTTTAAAACGTTTTCTTAGCTGTTTATAATTAATACATGACGCAGAGACATTTAACTATTGCGCCTCATGATTTTCTTTCCATCATGTTTAACATAAATATGCCAAAGCTAAACATTTGTTAGACAGATCAGTGTTTAACGGAAAAACTCCAGAGTTTGGTACCTGCCTTTTCAAGTATCCCTCGTACTGAACTAACTGTGAAGAATGCTCTTGCATATTAACGTCCAATTGGACGGTAGAAGGAAGTTCAATATAGTGCCAAGAGTACGCCTGCATGTCAAGCCTACCTGGTGCAGATATTTTACTTCTGAAACTCAAGTTGTGACTGTAAACTTCTCACCTGTCAGTTCTTCATCCTTCAGCACTCGGATCTTCAGTTTACCTGCTGACAGCTGTTGAGGCAGCATAGAGAAACAAATCAGCTCTCAGTTTACCAACAATCCTACGCAGTGTTCAGTTTTGTGTGTATTTGTAGGTATAAACTACTGTATGTTCATACAGTAGTATGCAGCGTTAGTGTTTACATTGCTGTATTTTATAATGTGTGAGCAAATAAATTAATAAGTTACCTCATTACTCTGCTGTTGAGAACTGACTTGAACACAGTGTCTTTGTCCAGAAACCAAGTTTCCACATTAGTATTAGGAATATCAGTCTAGATTATGGTTACTGCCTCTAGCATCTCTTTTTTCCCCAGACGTGTTCCACAACCACACTCTTTTACAGCTGAACAATTAAAAGTGGCTTTAAAATTTGGAGAAGACTGTTTTTCTGCTTTAGATTTAAAGACATCTGCATTGCAGCCCAAAGATCTAGCGTACATCCCAAATACACATGAAAACAGGATTCAAGACACATTCATAATCCTAACGTCACAAACTGAAAAACAGCTTTTGGACAATAATGCTTATACTGTATGTTAGTTTTCAGCTGTAATTAGCATGCAAACAAATGTGGCATGATGTTTAAGAGTTAAATGTGTTTTATTCTGTCACTCTAACTCACATAGGAAAAATTAGAATGAAAATTAAAGACATATAAATATATTTTTTATCTTGACGGTACCTTTTGGAGCTTGCTCTCTTTGTCTTTCTTGGAGCCATATGAGAGAGAATTGCTTGTCATGGAACCACATTCTCCAGATGCCCATTTAATCCTTTGTGAATGTCTTAACAGAGGGAGAGGTCGATTTTTCTTTGTAAATCAAACAATCCTATTAATTTGACCATGCATATCTCATCAACAGTTACATAGCACTGATTTCTCAAAAATGACAGAAAAAAAACTGCCTGAGTCCTTGATTTGTCTTGTTTATGCTTTATATCCAAAAAGACAGACTCTGATGACATTTGTTCTACACAAGATCTGTGTCTGCAGCTGAAAAGTAAAATCCAACAGAAATTCCCTTATGCAGTGTCTTGGGGATTCGGTATACCTGTTCATGCAGCACAGAGTAAATACCAATAAGTAACAATGAATGCACAGATATCTTTACATGTGCAAATTTACTTTAAAAGAAGTCTGAACACCGTTCTCAGATTGTATTATACCTGATTCGATTTCACAGAAACAACTGACACATCTTGCTATTCCTGTATTTTTATCAAGGTGGATGTGAACAGCAGGCTGGATGTAACAACACTCAAAGCTAATGTATTTTAATCTGTTGAAGTTTCCCCATGGGGCGTGAGTATTTAATAATATTGTCAGGCATTAAGATGAGAAGAAATGTAGAAAAAAATGTCAGCAAAATACGGAAAAGGCTATAAAACCTGAAGTTTCATACCTTAAATCTCTCAATATTTTTTAAAGAAATATAGATGCAGATTAGTTTTATTCAATTTTAAAAATTTTATATTTTAAGAATCTTTTTTTATTTTTAGAGAGAAAGAGAAAGTAGTGGCTCATGCCTCATGCTTGGCTTTATATTGCATGATTTGGTCAAATGCAAAAGGATATTTGCCTACAATATTACAGCACAGAAGGAAGTTTAATGAATGAATTCATGAATAAATAAATGTTACATATGTGTATAAGCTTATTTCAGCCATCTTCCGCTAGTAAGCTGGGGAAGGCGGCTTAACCAGATGCTACTTGCAGGCACTGTGTATCAGGTCACACTGTGGGAAGCTGTGCATTTGAGAGAGAGAGAGAGAGAGAGAGAGAGAGAGAGAGAGAGAGAGAGAGAGAGAGAGTGTGTGTGCGCATGACCAAGGGTTGAGGGCATGAGGCAGTTGTGCGTGTGGTGCACAGAGTTTTTATAAAAGTGTCTGTTGGGTGTTGAGGAGTCTCACAGCTTCCGGGAAAAAGCTGTTTCTGGCGTTGGAAGTTCTGGATCTCAAGATGTGAAACCTCTTGTGTAACGGGAGGGGGTTGAAGAGGTTGTGGAAAGTAAAGCCATTGTTGCATCTTTTTTTGTGAATGGCTATAACATGGCAGCCCCAGGTTAGATTCTCAAGCTACTCTCTCACCCCATGGAGCCAAGTAGATTCTCTTTTCTTTTTTCCCCCCAAAGTGTATACTTTTTCCTTCTGTCCAGGTAAAATCAAAACGATGTAGAGTGCAGATTACATTCTTTAGGGATCAGTTAGGTTCATATGCAAACTGGAGGGAGCTGAGCTTGATTTTATCTCGCTTTAGGCAATTCATGACAGCTGAAGTCAATACTATTGGGTAGTAATCATTCAGACACGTCACCAGTGAATTCTTGAATGATAGCTGTGGACATAAGGGTGAGCCTGCACAGGGAGATGTTAAGATTGTTAGCACATCCTCCAGCTGGTTTGTGCATTCCCATAGACCACAAAATAGAATGTCTTCACCACCCATTGCCTTGTGATGCTTCACTTCATCTGTGATTAGGCAGGGGGCCTGTTCATCTTTCTGCGATGATGAGATAATCACAGTATGTATGAAGGTTTCTGGGTCTATAAGAGAGGATTCTATGGCTGTTGTAATTTTGCAAGGTTGGCTGGTGGTTGGCTGCGTTTCTTATTGATATAATTTTTTCTGTTTATAGATACATGTAATTTTTCTATCATGTGTAATAATCTACTTTCCTCCTTTTCTCAGGTGCGTGTCTTAGCTACATACAGTGAAACTGAGCAACTTTGCTATTCTTATCAATACTTAGTCTAATAAATTGTGGTTCAAACATATATACAAATAACAAAGCAAGGAAGTCACTGCTATGACTGCTAGCAGCTATTAATGGCTGAAGAAGTGCATACAATTAAACAGGGATGTTTTTCTTTGTTCAAACAAAGTGAATACACAGTTTTAATCATTGAGGAAAAAAATGCCATTTGTCTATCCACAGGTAGAATTTGTCTTGCTTATCACCAAAAATTAGCAGTCTTAATTTATTACCTGTGTAAAGGCACTGTCCCTTATTTTCAATAAGTAAGTGCACATCTGCTATAAGCAAATGTGACATTGCCTCCACAAATTTAGTAGAGGGTCATGGTATCTGTATATTCCTTAGTATCAATACTAAAGTGGCTGTAAAACTAAACATGTTCCAGCATTCTTAAAGCAGTTGGGTAGTGTTTCTAGGGCTCTCTCAGACTTCCCTACAATTCTCTGGCAGATATGTCTATTTCAGAACTGCAGTGTAAGACAAATGAACATTTATGAACTTACGATATATGTCATCGCCATGCACAGTGCTGTGAACAAAATCTATTGTCTTGTCTCCTTTAGTTGCAAAATTCACATGCTGGGATCACATAACATGAAAGGTTACAAGTTTTTGCACACAAGCATGGACACAGTTGCAAATACAAAATTAAAAATGAGCACGTGTGTTCATACAGACGCACATAAGCATGTGGATACAGTTTACATACACACACTAACAGGACACGCCTGTCAGTTTGAGAAAGTGAAGAAAAGAGGGATCCTCATTTAGATGTGAGTTATTCATGCTCATGTTGTTGAATTATTTATGCTATTTATGCTATTGTGATGTCAGGCTGTCTTTGAAAGAAGTTTATTTTGGATTGAGCTGGCAGCCTGTCAAGGCACAGGAAGTCAGAGTCTGAAAATATATGTGCGTGTGATGGCAAGAGTTGCCAGCAACCCTGATGCCGTTGCTGTGCTGTGCTGACACTGAGGGTAGGCGTCAGGTAATCATCCTCAAGACATCACCTAGGCAACTGGACTGTCGCTAAGGGAGACAGTTGAGGCACACCCCTGTCAGTGCAGGATGACAGGGTGTCCCCTTCAGGACAATCAACCTGAGAGAAACAAGTGTGTGTGTGTGTGTGTGTGTGTGTGTGTGTGTGTGTGTGTGTGTGTGTGTGTGTGTGTGTGTGTGTGTGTGTGTGTGAGAGAGAGAGAGAGAGAGAGAGAGAGAGAGAGAGAGAGAGAGAGAAAAGCTAAAGCTATCTAATTCACACAGAGAAACTGAACTAAACCTGGAAGAACACACTTCAAAATAATAATAGTATAACACAGTTTCAGAAGCAACCCAACCCAAGTCTTGTAGCTAACAGATTAATTGTTTGTTTGCTTGCTTGTTGCTTGGCCAGTCCTCACTCTTCTAAATACCTTCAGAGTTGTTTGAAGATAAGAACGTCATAAAGGTTAGGTTAAGCTGTAAAATTTAGGGTTAGTTCAATTTAATTAAGATGATTCTGGGGAAAATAGACTGACATATACTCAAACACACCCAGCTATCACCTTTATCTGACCCATCTCAGCCAAAGTGAGAAATGACAACATATGTGCCCCTCTTGCACACACATACATGTGGGGCAAACTCTCTTTGAAGTCCAATGCCAAAGTAATTGTGTGACATGAGAGAACAGAGAGAGAGAAAAAGAAAGAAATAATGGATTTCAGCCCGGGATGAGTAGTATCAGGTCAGGAGGTCAATGCACATGTACGTATCACACAAACTGGGGAGCCAAATGAAACAAAAAAGAAAAGAGATAAAAGACGGAGAGACAACATAATGGAATAGGCAGCAGATAGGGCGAGAAGCAGAGCAAAGAGAGAGCGGAGGAAACCGGAAAAAAGAAACCTCAACCATACTTTTAGATAAGATGAGAGCTTGTGTCTGTGAGCCGTACGGCCTAAAGACAAAGCTACATTAAATCTGTGGCTCGGGCAGGCCACAACAGAGAATGATGTACTACGTTTGCCCCAAGCTGCTGCTCTGGCTTTATTATCGCCTGTGTACCCTTCACAAACTGATTATACCACACCTCCTCTCAGCAAACTGAATTTGTTCGCCTATTCTCTGGGTGCATACAAGAGAGAAAAAGGGAGCAAGCGAGAAAGAGAAAGAGAGAGAGAGAGTAGGAAGACTCTGAGACAAAGATGAACAATTCATCTACTCCTGGAGCTTTGCGATCTAACAGACAGAGAGAGAAAAACAGAGTTACAAATAAATCACAGCTTGATATCTATAATAAAGTGTTGTCAAAGATACACTTGGATGTTTTGGTGGAAAAAAAAGGGGGGGGGGGGGGAAAGACAGGTAAGGAAGGAAGTTGGGAAAATTCGGGTAACCTTCACATCATACCTGAAAACAACTAATTAAACAAATTAGCCAAACCCATCTTTGTCTGCGTTCTGCTTTATGTCAGTGAGAGACAAACTAATGAGAAACCATTTCATCTTTTTCATTAGAGGTGCACTAATTAATTGATTCAAATTGTTAAGCTGGGTCTCACATCGAAGCCACTGCTGTATCATTGCACACAGCTTTCAGAGAAAAAGTAGGAGGGAAATAAAGTTAAATTAATGTGACGTTCAATCATAAAAACTGAGCGGGAAATGACTGTGTTTCACTGTAGTACTCAATAAAGGCACTTATTAAATGACTGTTAGTCTACAGTAATGTCTTTTCAAAAACTTCTACAAACCTCTGCTTGTCGAGACTGCAGACTAACAGACGGCTTATAGTTTTTTCACCCATCAAAAAAAAAACAAAAAAACTCTACACTACACACTAGAGATACTAATTACCATGAAAAACCTTGCTATCGGCTTAGGTACCTATTTACTACTGATACCAACAGTGTCATCTTTGCCTCCTCCATCTGAAACACAAATATATACAGCAGTGCTGCAGACAGGCAGGCACACAGCCACTCCCCTCACTAGTAGTTGAAGTAGTGATGTTCACAACATTGACAAACAGTGTCGGAGGAATTTCATTGGGGTCAGTGAAGCTCCTATTGAAATATTTAACAGACAGCATTAACTTTCGCCGTTTAACTATTAGCACCTGACAGTCAGATTACCCGTCTCTTAATTTAACATTAAGGTAGCGGTTAATAATGAAATGGTAACATTAATGTGGCAGCTAGGCAGCACATGTTATCAGACACAAGTATTAGTGTCTAAAAAATACTTGTGGGGTGATCGTGGCTCAAGAGTTGGGTGTTCGGCTCGGACAGTCTCGGTCGTTGTGTCCTTGGGCAAGACACTTCACCTACCGCCTACTGGTGTTGGCCAGAGGGGCCGATGGCGCAATATGGCAGCCTCGCCTCTGTCAGTCTGCCCCAGGGCAGCTGTGGCTACAACTGTAGTTTGCCTTCACCAGTGTATGAATGTGAGAGTGACTGAATGTATTGTAAAGTGCTTTGAGGGGTCCCGAAAAGCACTATATAAATGCAATCCATTATTATTAAAAAAATGTTATGTTTCTCTTATAACCCAGACTGAAGCTCAGAAAAGTCTACCAGCCACAGGACAGAAACAGTGGGAGTCTACCTTACTAACTCTGTTTGATCAGCAATGAAATATGGTGCCAAGTCATGAGAAGCACAGAAAACAAACAGACCTGTAGGTGAATACATTTACATGGGCCAGGATTTATATTTCTTTTATTTTATTTTATTACTACTTTTTTTCTCCATAGTATCAAAATGGTATTAAGCCTTTTCTTAGGTATCGTTATTGAGTTTGAAATGCTAGTATCATGACAACCTTATACAGTGCATCAAGGAACCTGGGTTCTGTGACCAATATATGGTAAGAAAATTAACTTTCTAACTGATCCTAAGTGGCAGAGTTCTTGCTTCCCATCGTTTCCAGTATACAAAAGCCAAAGGTGATCAGAACAAAGGTGTTTTTACTCTAACAACAGGAGTCAGCACAGAGAAAACTGCTTAATGGAACCCCTGCACAAGGACAACACATTGCAAATAATTGCTAATCATCAGTGGTCTTTCTGAAAATTAACTACTTCCGATCTAAATTAAAATTAGAAAATATGTCTGAATATTATGTTTTTTAAAGAGATCATGAGATACCTCTAAACAAAGACACCCAGAATAAACTATTCATTTTCACACTATAGTTAGGCAAGCAGTTGCTCTCCTACCTTCACACTATTCCCCATACAATAAACAACCTCTTACTTCATGTACTTTTTTACAGCTTGCTCACACACAAATCAAAAATCTTTCTGAACTTACTTATAGAGTATGCTGTAATATGTCAGAAGCACAGAGCTTGAACAGAATTTTTGTGGCACAGTTGTGTGTCTGATTAAGGAACCTAAACCAGAAAGTACAAAAAAAACCAAGAAAAAAGAAAGGGATAAAAGAAAGAGAAAAGTCTGTAATCCACAGTGTTGAAACACATGAATAACATTATTTATAGCCGGCCAGGTATCAGAAACACACACAAGCTGACGCTCGCACATCTTGTTGTATCCTAGGGCTGGTGGAGTGGTAAATGTTGCAGTATTTCAGCCTGACAGAAAACACTGTGTTTATGTGCTTATCATTTGAAAAGCCTGGGCAAGAGGGCCCTCTTCCCATACTGATAGCTTCTTAATTAGACCTAGACTTCCAGTAAGAAAAAAAAAAACCCAAAAAAAAAACATGCAACACCTTTCCTGAAGCGATAAACACGTTGCACTTCCAGGTGGTGATGTATGAATCAAACCAATAGCAATCCATCATGAGAAATGAGTGCCTCTCGCCATACTCTTAATCACTGATAGTGTAATTAGCTCTGCTGCTTTTTAAGTGTATTTTCACATGTGTGTGTGTGTGTATAGTTTTTGAGTGGATATTATTTAAAGGATTCAGTGCATAAAATCCATATTTTGCTCTCACTAGGGCTTTCCCTGAGCTGTATAATATACTAATAATATTACACGGTTCTCCATAACTATACATAGGTAACACAACTGAGAGGTATTAATGAACATCTCATTAATATCCAGTGTTTGTTTTCAGGCTATAAATTAATTTTCTGTTCATAAAAGTAGGAATGGCTCACAATAATGAGCCAGGTATGTACAGTATATATAATTTAAAGGTGTTTGTGTGACTAAAAAGGTCTCGTTGTCAAGAACACATGAATAACATTATAACCAAACTCAGCTGGATTTTTGGTAAATAAAAAATCTAGAATATTTAGGTTTTAAATGTTTAAAGGTATTATGCAACATTCAGAACCAATGGATGTTGCACTAGAGAAGAATCTCACACCAAAACAAAGTGAAGCAAAACAAAAATAGTCAAACTGAAGCCTTTTAGCAGCTCACAGGGCTCTCGATCTTAAAAGCCCAGACCAATGTTGACTCTGCTTTTATCTCTTTCTTTGTTGGAAGACTTTTTAGCCAAAAATTGTGATTTCCTGTGTCTAGCGAGATCTGAGTTGCCTTCGATGGGAATACAACTGTACACTTACATCTCATTTTTAAGAGAGACTGTGACTTTGGTAAACCAATACTGAAAATTAAACCCTATAAACAAAAAACCTCAAACAAAATATATTTAATTATCATCTATATAAACCTGATATTTTGGAGCTCTTTTTTTTTCTTTTAACATGACAGATAATAACTTAGCATTTCTGACTAGCAGGCAGCTGCTTCCATCTCTTTAAAGAGTGATTTTCAGAGACACTAAAGTTCTTTTTCACTGTTACCACTTTCTCACTGCCCTGTCCAATTAAAATTAAATAAGAATATAAGAAACTTATTTATAGAAAGAAATGAAAGGGTGCAAATAGCGTTGTATATGCTGCCAGTGACTCTCTATATCCACTTTCAGTTAATCTAAGTAGTTGTGACAGTTAATGACATGGTGGAAACAAATATAGACCTAACTAAAAATATTACATAAATAATGGGTTCAACAACATCCCATCAAGATAAATCCATCAAGGACAGACAACATCAGGACTTTGATTATAATCAAAGTAAGGCGAAAATATAAATGGGGCTAATGGCCAGTGATTTATCTCTTTCAAAGCTAATTTTAACATCAAAAATGTTCCCACTGTATTTTTTTCTCCTTCATTTTACTGTTGCTCATTCTTATGTCTTGTGCATCGTCTCTCTGATGTCGGGAATGTGAACCAGCAAAGGTTGCTCCACTGACCTTTTGCATGGGCATGAGCTAACTTCATCTATGACTGGCTTTTTCAGTTCCCTGACTGCTTCTTTATTCCTTCCATAGCAACCTTTTCTTGACCTTTATAGTTAGAGAAGTCGCAGACCTCCCACTCTCTCATTTGGTGTCTACCTCTATCTGTCTCTATTACTCAGTGTCTCTACTTTCTGTGTTGCCTGCTCTTTTACAGCTGCTGCAACTTCTCTGCCTCTTGCACTACCTCATGTCTCTCCATTAGTCACCTGCTGTGTCTACGAAGTTGCTATATTTATTCCCCTTTTTCTAGTTTCCCTCTTCCATTTTTTCAGGATGCTTTCTTGTGACATTTTGACATTTTTACACTTTTGCTTTTATTGCATAGTGGCAGTGGAGATAGACAGCAAGTGTGGGAAAAAGTGCAGGGGAATGACATGCAGTCGAGTTGAACTGGTGCATTTTTCACATATGCTCCAACCATTTCACTATCTAATCTCTGCATTCCCTTTGTGCCCTCATCCTGACTCTGTAAATCTTACCCAATATAAGTTAAGAAAGTTGCCATCCCAAAAATAAAATACTGGCATCCACCAGTGCTACCCCTCAGCCTACTAGTGGATACACCTATGGTGTCAATTCCAAAAGCTTTAGGTCAAGGTCACTGAGATTCAAACTCATCTAACATTTTCAGTACATACACCTAAGTTATGTACTGAAAGCTATTTCGCCAAATAAATTTAGCACCATCTTTGATATATAGCTGTTTCACATCCACATAGCTGACAGGAGATTTTATTGATGTTTTGTCTGTGTTTTACTCAAGGTTTCGTTGTACTACTGGTCACTTTGTTAGAAAGAAAAGAAAAAATATATTTTCAGTTATATGAGTAAATAATAGCATGTGAAAAATACTCAGTCCTCTTTTTTTATGTATACCTTTTGAACTACTTGTTAATGCAAATAATGCAATCTAATCATTTAAGCATGTAGATATGGTCAAGACAACCTGTTGAAGTTCAAACTGAGCATGAGAATGAGGAAAAGAGATGCTTTAAGTAACTGGGATTTTCCCACACATCCATTTTCGGGGTTTACAAAGAATTGTCCAAAAAAAGAGAAAATATCCAATTGGCAGCAGTTCGCTGGGAAAAAATTCCTTGTTGATGTCAGAGGTCCAAGCAGAATGACTAGACTGCTTTGATCTGATGGGATGAACTCAAATAACCACTTGTTACAACTAAAGTATGCGGAACAGCATCTCTGAACACATAACACATAGGACCTTGAAGCAGATGGGATACAGCTGCAGAAAACCACACTGGGTGGCATTCCCATTCCAATTCCAAACTGTAAACCATTATCTAGTTTTACGAGTCTCAACTACTTCTGCAACATTCGTAATAGTGTGGGCCATATTTGTACCGTACCTAATAATATGGCTAGAGGACTTTTCAAGACTAAATGTGAATGGAACCAGGCTGCCGTAGTACTTGTTACAATAATGTGTTAAATTGCTAAATGGGATGATGAATGAAGGTTGTTCATGTGGTTTCCCATAGTTATTTATTTATTTATTCACCTTTATCTAAACAGCTGAAAACACCCAGAAAAAAACCTATGTCAAGTAAAGAAAATACTCCACAGACAACATAAGGAGAAGTCTCTCTTCAGTAAGCTGAAACTTGATTCAGGAAAACAAAATTCCCTCTTCTGTGTTTTGTGCTACAGCTCATGCTTATTCACTACACTATCTTCCGTCCCCCTCTCTCGACCTCTCCTGTGTTTTCCCTGGCGTCTCACTTGCATTTTCACTTTTCGATTTCTCCAAATCACTGCTCTTCTAGGATACAGACTGTAACATTAATACTCACCCTCTTTCCGCCTTCTCTTTACTGATGCTGTCTTTTAGCCGTTGCAGTTTCTCCTCTATCTCCCTGCTCTCACTGGCCAGAGTCGTGGTCTCCATTTGCAATTCTTGCAAGTTCCTATGTTAACACAAACACACCCACATATAAGCAATCAATTAACAACAATCAATCATACAAAGGGCCTCCTCCGTCAGATTGGAGAGCAAGGCTTTCATCAATAACTTCAATTTATTTTCACCACTAGCAGATCTCTGAATAATCAATACATGCAATCAATTAGTTACTGGATCAGGGCATCACCAAGTCAGGCATTAATTTATTCAAGTAATTTATTCAATTACCGGTTGGCAAATGAGAAACTAGAGTAGGAGTATTGAGCAATATTAGTAAAAAACAGAGCAAAAAAAAAAAAAGAATAGAGTCTACCAAGAAACACAGGCACCACCTCACAACAGTTACCTTGCTTGAAAGTCCATTTTGTGAAATAGCGATTCTCTGGATAGAATTTGAATGGTTACAGATGAAAATAGGATGGGAGCCAAGGAACAATAATGGGCTTCTACCGAATGCCTTAAATCACATCATTGATCTTATCTCATCTTACCTGGCATTGAGCTTGACCGATTTCGCCTTGTTGTTAGGAAGCACCACAAAGTCATTTAAATTCATGGCTCTTCTTTCTGGTGGCTCAGGTATTCTTCTCCAGTCTTTCGCTGTGCTTTTTACAAAGAGTCTCTGCTGCAATAAAAACCCACAGTAATGGCATAAAACTGGATCTCATGCAGGGCCCAAGTTAAATCACACACAGCCATAAATGAATACTGCCACGGTGGAATGAGCAAAATAGCAGGGATGCATAGGAAGTTAAAACAAGCAATCACGTATATTTAAATTGCATCTGACGGATCTAAATGGATGATAAATGGTTTGGGGGCAGTAAAAGACGACTAAGAAAATTAGCCGATAAGGCAGGTTTGATAAAAGCAATACAGCCACACCTGCTAGAAACTCAGTAGGTAGAAAAAGTAACATTAGACGAGCCATTTTGTTCAAGGTGGGTAGTCTCTTAGCGAAAACACTGACATTTCACAGGCAATTTTAAAAACATAATCGTATATCCATAGGGTAAAATTAGAACATTGATGAAAAGCCACAAACACACCTATCCCAGAACAGATGGTTTTTGGGGATTTGGGTTTTTGGGGGGGTTTTTTTTTGCTTTTTCACTTGAAGCAAATTTGTAAAAGATTCAATGCCAGGAGGAGACACAAATCCCTTCAGGGTTGCATCAGGAAGGACATCGGGTGTAAAGATCTGCCACATAAAACATGTACAGTGGTTAGCACTGTTGCCTCACTGTGGCTGCAGTTAGTGGGGTTAGGTTAACTGGTGATTCTAAATTGACCATAGGCGTCAATATGTATGTGAGTGTGAATGGTTGTCTGTCTCTCTGTGTTAGTTCTGCGACAGGCTGGCGACCTGTCTAGGGTGTACCCTCCCTCTCACTCTTTAACAGCTGGGATAGGGTCCAGCCCCTACTCCTGTAATCCTGAGCCAGATAAGTGGAAAAGCATGGATATGTGAATGGATAAAACATGCAGTGACCTCTTGTAAATAAGGGAGCAACTGCAAGGAGCTATAACGAAGCTGAGTTAAATCAAACGCCCACTGAGGACACACCAGCACAATGATCCAATTTGCCTCCAGAGTATGGAGTGTATTCAGTGAATCCCACATCTGCCACAAACCAATGACATATGTTCACGGACAGACAAAATTAATTAACGTTAAATGTGATTTGACTGTAAATTCAATACCAATAATAATAATAGTAATAATAATAATAATAAATAAATAAAAAGGTGTTGAACACTTCGCAAAAAATGTTGAAGTCATATAGGATTTTGACAGCAGGCGGGGGGTGGGAACAATCCAGTCACCATTACGAGGGTATGACGTATGCTCCTGTAAGCTCATGTTAGACAGCGACAGTTTTTACAAAGGGTTTAACAGAGAGTAGCTGGTCTAGAGAGAGACATTTGACTGGATGAAGCTAAATTTACTGTCTCCTCCGAGCCGTATAGTAAAGATGACACACACACGCACACACAGTAATGCATTTGTTCACACCACACATTTTCTCTTGTAGTGTCAGCAAAAGCGCAGGTGTACTAAATCCCATTAATTAGATTAGCTTCTGGTATTTTTCATGCTGGCTCACCGGAACAACTTACTGGGTCATTAATGGAACTCTTAATGTTTTTAATCCCCCCTGTGCTTTTCCTACGAGACAAAATGTCTACTGTGAGACCGGTTTATTTAATATTAAGACAGTAACCGTGAAGCTCATGTGGCATGTGACGGTAACTGTAGAACAGGCTAACTTAAACTTCACAGGCTGCTGAGAATATGAAACTTACCCAAATCGCTCCGCGGTTCTTTTTAGAGTAATCTGCTTCTGATAATTTATCAACCTTTTTTTTTTAGTTGTTAAGCCAAAAGGTCACATTTACATGACATTTATTGCAGGTTTTCGTCAGGAGCGCTTCTCTTCTGTAGTCGAAATGTTTCTGTTAGGTTACTATAGCAACTTACGCCTGTCTCGCGATAGGTTGACGGCGGGTGAGTTTCCTGGAGGCGCTTTTGCTCCGTATATCCGTGTTTGTTTGTGTTTTGGTTAACTTTTTCCCCGTTTGATATATTAAAAAAAATGAATTAGGCCGTGTGTATGTGCTTTTGTTTGTTCCGGGAATAAGCATTGGATTCAAAGGCAGCAAATTCCCCTATTGCTTTGATAATCATGGGTAGTGGGAATTCCCGTCTAATTAAAATCCTTAAAGCATCAAGATAAAATTTTATAGCACTGATTAGAGCTTTGAACCCTCGTTATTTTTTTTATTTTTTTTTTTAGCTGACTTTGGAGTTGTCTTTAGTAATCCAAAGACGATGATGTTTAAATATTTCATGTTGACAAGCATTAGAGATCAGAAGCAAAATAATTTCCCATTAGCCCATAAGATAAATGTGCTGGGTTGAATTTGGTAAGACCAAAGTGAGGAATATAGTTTGTGTCCCCGCAAGAGTGCTTATTTGTAAGCAAGAAACATAAGTCACTATGTAGCCACTTATTACATTGCTACATGTAAAATACAAACCTGATGGAGTTCTAACATTACAATGTTACTAACAAGAAGGTTAAATGCCAGGTTAAAAACACGGAGTTTTAGTGCTTTTGCAACTTTAAAAATAGAGTACATATTACAGCATACATACCACAGGTAATATATGTGTAGCCTATAAAGGATCAGCAGCACCAACTGTGCATCAGAACAGAAAAATCTTGTATTAATAAAGTGAAATTCTACATGTGATGCGTCTGCCTTTTTAAAATAATAACTGTATTATTGATTGTCATTATCATTATATGCCTTTGAGATGCTCTTGCCCGTAACAGTACAGCCAGGCATTCATCCAGCCTCATTTGTATTCCAGGACAATAGAAAATATTTGACTCGTCTACAGCAAGCAATTCCTCCACCTTTACTTTTTCTTTTTTCCTTGCGTCTTTATCCTACCATGCCGTCCTTTTCCAAACCACAGGACAATTATGGTTTAGCACACCTCCACCTCATTCCTAAATCCTTTCTCTCTCGTTTGCTTGTACTCCCTCCTTTTGTCTGTTTCCCTCTTCCTACATTGTTGGCATATGACCTATTGCTCCTGCCATCAGGAAAGTGTGGGTAGTATGACTTATTGTACACGTGCCTTTGTGTGTGTGTGAGGGGATGGTCATTTAGGGTCATGACCCTCCAGCTGGATCCTGTCTCGGCTGCTAAACAGTGACTCCCTCCCTCTCCCGTTCTCTCTCAGCTCTGCCGGCACAGACAGCAGGGTGTGCAGTGGCATACCGATGAGTGGACGGATGAGAGGAAGAGAAAGCAGGAGGGGGGGGGGGGGGGGTGAGGTGCATAGAGCTGAAGGGAGCAGGTAGAGAAGGGGACAAAGCAAGAGGCCAAAAGGCACATGGAAAAGCAATGCAGGAGAAGTAATGAGAGAGCAACAGAATGAATGCAAGGAGGGCTACAACACCAGAGCAGTTGCAGGAAAGGGACAAGCACTGTGCTGTGAAATGTCAGGGCTATTTAATTCATTAGGAGGCAATGATTATGGCACTGTACTGAATGTCATCTGCTGGGTTAAACCTTCCTCAGCAGGCCCATGCTGGATATATATATTGAATGTTTGGCTATGGTTGGAAACATGGAGAGAAAGAATGTAGTCAGCCAGCCAGCCAGAACCAACACACACTTTTTTGTGTGGGGCTCCTGGCATGCACAGGAGGTTTGTAGATAATCCTACAAGTATATTGATGAAATAATGGAGAAATTGTTAAATAACCTTGAAAAAGTGTTTGGCAGCTTTCATCCATTCATCTTCTATACCTGCCTATTCCTATTCAGAGTCACAGAGGGATGAAGACTATCCCTGTATTCACAAATGGAAAGAAGGTCACCAGTCTATCATAGGATTAACACCAGGCACATCTTCTATTTTACCTGATCTGCATGTTTTTGAACTGTGGGAGGAAACCAGATCACAGGAGAACATCCGTAGGACTTTCTTGCTGTAACACTCGGACGCTGTCGGCCTCAATAACTAAGACCCTGTGTTGCCCCTCACTAAAAAATTTACAGTATAGAAAACTTTAGCCTTATGCTCGCTCAATCCTGACCTGAAATTGTCTGACCAAATCAGCGCAGCAGTCTCAAAACTGAAAAGAATATAGGGTGTATTACCTTAAGTCAACCAAGATTGATTCAACTAACCTCCTAACCCGGTTGGATCATCTTTTGCTTGTTGCAGCATAGATTCAGCAAGGTGCTGGAAACATTCCTCAGAGATTTGGGTCCATGACATGACAGCATCACACACCTGCATCACACAGATCTGTCACCTGCACATCCATCATGTGAGTCTTAAAGTTCCACCACAGTGCGGTGAACTCGAGAAAAAATTTCAGATGAACTTTGTGCTATGATTAATTATTCTGCTGGATGCTGCAATCAGACAATGGGTACACTGTGGTGATAAAGGGATGGACTTGGTCAGGTAGGCTGTGGCCTAAATTATGCCCAAAAAATATCCCCCAGATCATTACAACACCAACCATTCATGCAAAGCAGTATGAATCCATGATTTCATGTTGTTTACAAAAACTTTGGACCCTGCCATCGAAATGTCCCAGAAAAAATCAAGGCTCATCAGGCCAGGCAGTAGTTTTCCAATTTCTTGCTAATTTCCAGATTTGGTGAGTGAGTTTAAGCCTCAGTTTTCTGTTTTTAGCTGACAGGAGTGGTCTTCTGCTCCTGTGCTATGTATATTTCAAGACTTGTGCATTCTGAGATGCCGTTCTGCATATCTCAATTGTAACAAGTGGTTATTTGAGTTACTGTTGCCTTGCTATCGGGTTAAAGCAGTTTCGCAACTCTTTGGAGAACTGCCACTCACTGGACTCACTCATTTTCGGACTATTGTCTGTAAACCAAAGAGATAGCTGTTGGTAAAATCCCAGTAGCAGTTTCTGAAATACTAACTAAACCATGCCACATTCAAAGTCACTTCAGGAGGTCATCAGATGTAACAGGACTCAAACCTTTTATAAAAGTCCAACTATTGTCTCGTCTGTCCACAGAATGTATTATATTCTGTCATGGACTATGAAATGCGTTGGACTCAATACTATTACTATTGAATGTTCACAGGTGTTTTTACAACTGGATGAGTAACATAATCTTGAGGCAAAGGTTGTAGAAGTGTTGGAATTCAAGGTTTGGGATCACAAACAAGCTGGTTCAGGATCTTCTTTTTCTACAACAGATTCTCTCAGTAACACGCCAGGATTTCTCTGCAGGGAAGTACTCTTCAGCCTGTTATTCTCAGTGAATACACAAGTATTAAAGTAACTGTTTACTCATATATATATTTGACTGCACATGCCAATGATGCTATTCGTTTAGAGATTTTGCACTTTAAAACAAAGCCAATCAAAAGTGCAGACAGGATCCTGCATTTTATGATAAAACTCACATCATCTCACAGCTCCATCATTAAAACCCAAGATATTGTTAACATCTGGTAAGAGCTATTTCAAGGGCTGAAACAATCATTTATTCTCACAGTTGTGTGGAACATCCAAAAGCAGGTCCTTCTGAAAATAATGATATTCCTTCTTTCTGAGGTTCTCATCACTGGGAGAAAAAAACCCCTTTTAGGCCACAGCTGTAAAGAGACTTACTCGGTGGACATGCCAATCTAAGAGACGTGGGCTAGATGAGGAGGAGGCAGATAGGCAAGAGCAGCAGAAGAGGATTAGCACCATCACTATAGGCCACAGTGATATGAGAAGCATGGACAGGAATACAGTACATGTGCAGATCCTTGACATCATAAAGAGAGTCCAGTATATTGAATATAATGAGGTCTTCATCCTCTTGTGACTTGCGGCTGAAGGTCCCAGTGGGTGAGTGATTAGTGTCCATGCAGTGTGTGTGTGTGCATGTGCATGGGAAAATGACTGTCTCTCTCTCTCAGAAATATGAATATGGTAAAGTATGTGGCATGCGTGCTCTAGACCAGTGTGCTGTATCTATCTAAGAATCATGAACATTCAGTGACCATAACAGGTGATAAGACTATTTGTCTTGCATAGCTTTACCAACATACAGTGATGGGATGTATGGATTGAAAGATCGATAGGAAATTAGAAAGGAAGAACAAAAGGGGAGGAGACAGAGTGAGTGACAAAGAGTGAAAGCAAGAAGAGCACAACAGAGCAGTAGGAGGGTATCAAAGTGTCAAGATCTGATAGCTAGTCACTAGATGTCATTGAGGAAGACACAGAGAGGTAATGAGAGCCGTGGCAGAGGGGAGAGAGGCCAGAGGGCTGGACGCAAAGGCCAACTGAGAAATTGAGAGGTTGAGTGTGGAAAGGAGGAAGAGAGGGGGGGAGATGGATGAGGTGCGGGACCTGAAGGCACAGAAAAGAGAAGAGCACCAAGGAACGCACGTGAGTGGCTCTTTATCACGTGAAGCCGCTTAAAGCCGATGGCTGTGTGTCACATATTCAGACGGTCACGTTCGCACGTTTTCTGCACAGAAAGTATGGATACTGTGCAGTCAAAGTGAGCCGCATGAGTGAAAGCAAGGCTGTAAAAGAAGAGATATGTCAGGAAAAAGCAAGAGTCACATCTGCTGAAAAAGATCAAAAGCAACTGGTGATAACAGGAGGCAGGCAGGCAAAAAACAAAGACAACCAGGTAGAATGTGCTTAGAAAGCCAGTAGAACGAATGGAGTGAACCACAATCCCCTATTGGACAATGATAAATTGCTCATTTTGGTTTGAGTAGAAGGTTTGACAGTGACACTGGCTGCCTTGTTAAAGCCACAGCGAAATAAAATTGTGTGTCATTCCTTTTTTATGTTACTCAATTTTATTATAGCTATCCAACTCGAGGAAAGAGTGAGTGTGACAGTAACTGCTGTGTGGAAATCTGGGTCAGACATGACGTTTAATAACCAGGGAACAAGCTGATACTGTTTGATCACATCAGCCTATTGTTCTGCCATGGATTATAGAGACAAATGGTGGCATGAACAAGATTTAGAATAGACAATTTTTCCCCTCCAATGTCTGTAAAACAATGTGCGTGGGAGCACAGGTAAAATTCCTTTCACTGGTGTTTTTTTTTTCCTTCTTGATCGCTCCTGTGCACCTTCTCTCTCTCTTTATCACACACACCAGCGTATTTTTTTGCAGCCACAAATACACACCTGAGCATAAGCACGCGCACACAGTACTAGCAGTCCATCACTGAGCTGTAACTCCACTGCCATCTCCAGGTCGTGTGTGGAACACATCCCGGATTGATTGGAACATAGTGATGAAGAATGGCTGTTGGCTCTATCACAGCTATCATTGTGATTTTATGCACTGAGCGTGTTGACTGCGGGCCGGGGAGGGGAGTGTTCACCACTCTCAGGAAGCACACACAGATTGTTCTGGGAAAGGGGGCTGCGTATATATTACAAACGACATGACATTTGTTTGCCAAAATGTGTTTGTCGTAATCACGTTGATAATGTTTCATTTCGTCCCGTCTTGCAAAGTGCTTCGTTGAGAGGAAAGGTGCAGAACTCTGTTTTGGAAAGAAATAAATCTCAGATGATGTGGGTGACCAGCAAGAAACGTTGATCATGTACGCCTGCTTCCACGCCTCGGTGGCTAGGTGTGCCCCTTTGCATAACTATGGTCAGACCATATGCTGTGTCCACATAGCAACAGCATGTAACTAATGTATTGTCTATCTGTTTGATGCAGCTGTTTGTTCCCATCCATTTTTTTACCGGTTTTGCACATTTTGTAATGCTCTTGAACATTCGCTCCACTGTAGATGCATTTAAAGATATTTTTTTGAAATGCAAAGACTTGCATGAACACAATGTGAATACACACCTAACCCATCCCTGCAGTTTATCTGAGCCAACAGCACAGAAGGCTTTAGCTAAGATTAATGCAAAGACTGAAAGCAGGGGGAAATAGCTATCCTGGCACTCTTCAGAGTCTCCAAATCCACCTACTAGTGCCTTTGGCCCCACTGTTTTACACATTTTACCCTGTAAGTTTAAGATATAAGGAAACAAAACTGTAAAAACAACATTTTTTGAATTTAGGATAGAACTGCATAGTGGAAGTATTTCTTGGCTGACAAGGTTCATTATTTATGCGTTGACTGCTTATAATTAATTGCAGTAAAAGTTGCAAAATGCACAACTGCAAGTTCCAAAAAACCTGCAAACCTTTTTGCACTTTGAAGAAGTGGTAAGGATTTTGTTTGTGGATAGCTGCTGCCGCCTACCAATCGCCATGCTAAGCTGTGCCGGTTACCTCCTGGTTACAATTAACAGTCAACAGTGGTATCAGACCCCCCCCCCTCTTTTTTTTCCCCTCCTCATATCATCCATGTAAATCAGTCAACTACTGTTAACTGCTGTTTTGCACTGTGGAACTGTATTTAATTGGCTTTGTTGATCATTTATTCAACCCACACAGTAAACATACTACCTGATTTTTAGTTAATCATCCCTTTATCAGGCTACACCACCTGCTAATGCTGATTATTTATGGATTAACGGCCATCTAGCACATATCTTTCGCCACACATACACGTTCACCCAAACAAACCCGGCTGGAATTCAGACACACGCATCCTTCTGCTTTTCATCTTTATTTATTATCTGGAATTATGTTCACGAAGACGCGTGCGCGCACACACACACACATACAGTATATAGCACACACATGCATACATAGACACAGCACTTGGGGATGGACGGTTTCTGTCATCGCAGCACTTTCCCAAACAGGTTCTGATTAAACAGCAGCTTAGAGCGCTTTAATTTCATGGAAGAACAGACAGCGAGAGAGGGCGCGATGGAGAGAGACAAAAAGAAGGTGTGTGTGTTTGTGAGAGAGAGAGAGAGAGAGAGAGAGAGAGAGAGAGAGGGCAACAGATGTATGGACAAGGGAGAGAGGAGGAGAAAAAAGGTGCCGGGTAGGGGGGCTGATAGGAACAGAGAGAATGAAACAAGCTGCAGCAGGAGAATAGATTGAAATGATGGATAGAAGATGAGAGAGAATGGGTGGACACAGTAAAGAGAGAGATTACTTAAGTCACGGAAGGCAGCAATGATAGACGGGATATGGAGGGAAGAAAGAGGACAGGGAAGAGTGAAGGCACAGGAGGAAGGAGATGGGGTGGGGGTGGGGGGTTAAAGAGATATATAAAGAGAAATCTGAAGACCTGTCCAGAATTTTTAAAAAACAAAAAAAACCCTTGAACAGGAGGTGAGGAGAGGTTGGAGAATATATATGCTGCAGGCAGGTGGAGGTGCTTCAATATTTCAGTCATATAAAAAATTTAAATCCCAGTTAAAATCTGTGAATACTGCATATTTGTGATTAGTCTTACGTGCCGTCACACAACACGTCGTTCCTCTTATCTGTATCGCTACACACACACACACACAGAGATCCACAAGCGCACACATTCATGACAGCCACGTGCTTCCAGTTAATGGCTGAATGGAAGATTATTAGGGGATATCAGCTATGGGGACGTAACCATGGGGCCAAACTGTCACACCAGGTTCTGGGCTAACACACAAGGGAGCGACCGTGCTGGAAGAGCCTCTAGCAAAGGAAGGGAGTTAAGCCAGCAGCCCACAGCAGTTTAAATGTGCGTAGAGCATGTCTGTTTCTCCAGTTTCAGATGAGGTATTCTATAGATATCCACACGGGAGGGGCTCGGTTAAAGGGTTTTATTATTCAGAAAGGACAATATGGACTGCGTGAGTGCACACACACGCACACACACACACACACACACACAAACAGGCTTTTTAAAGAGCTTTATGAAATATGTTAAAGTACTTACAAATCCATTTGCTTTGAAGAGCTTGCTGTGACCTTAAGGAGAACTGTGCCGTATTGCTGTGGTACTAGAATAGTTATATATGAATATTAATGTCATATTCTCCCCTCTGAACTGCCTAAACTGTGTGACACCTTTACTGCTGGCTGTTTGCATGCAGGTGTGTGCAAAGAATTCAGGCACTACAGTTACACTACGTGCACGCAGCTCCTTACCTTTACATTGTGCAGCTTATCAGGATTAATATTATATAGACTGCTCGGTGATGTGAGCACAGACATCAGCATCAAACGCAGCAGCTTCCAGGCTATGTAACCGCAGTTTTTTAAGAACTTTGAATCTTTTATATTTTTGATCATCTGCAACCATTGGGACCAATTTAGCATTCGCACCAACTGGAAAGATGTTTGAAAGTGTTTCAGCATGCTAGATAAGAAGCTCAAAGCCGTGTCTTGTGGAGAGACAAAAATAAAGAGGGAAAAAGAGAAGGAAAAATGAGTTGAAGACAACAGACATGTGAAGGTTGCTGTGGAGGTTTTCGAGCTGATGTGGATTAGGTTAACCCAGAAACCGGGAGCATGATATGAACTTCAAGTGGATGTGACAGATTTCTCCTCTTCACCTTTACTGTTCTTATACTCCGTTGTCTAGTCATCTCACCGCCTCACACTTCCCTCACCTGTTCCATATCTTTCCTGCTGTTTATCTTCAATTTCTCTTTTACACTTCTGTCCAAACCCTGCACTTTCACATCTCCTTTACCTCTATATTTTATCCATTTCTATCACCACTGAACTCTTGCCCGCTTCCTCTCTTCATCTACTGATTCTGTCTACTCTTCTTTTCATCCTCTTGTCAGTTCTTTCGCCCCTTGCTTCCCTTCGTGTTGGCCTCTCCTTTACTTGTTTCCTTCGATTTCTTTTTTTTTAATTTCCTTTGTCCTTCCCCCCCCCCCCCCATTCTACACAAATTCTCTCGTTACTTTCTTTCATCGTCCTCTCTCCATATCCCTTCCCTCTGCTACAGATGGACAGAGCAGGGGAGATAAAGTGGAGAAGAAACCTGCATTTGCAAGCGAGGGCATCAGTATTTACACCCAAAGTCTGCGTATACCTGATCATCAGTGGCAGCCTTAGCCCAGGGAAGCAGTGCACAGTGTCAAACTGAATTTATTGCTGTACAACTTCGCAACATTAAGACTGTTTAAAAGTGCTGCTTAGCATTCTGATAGCATGCATCATCCTGCTCCAAGTCAAATGTTCCTGCACTGATTTAGTCAAGATGCACAGATGCACAAGTATGCACAGAAAACACTTTGGGCTGAGTTTTCTAAAGCACAGTGATAGATGGTTTTCATCTAAATCTTGCGTTTTGGCTTCCTGTCTTCGAAGAATGGCTCAGCTTTCATTTGCAGCACTAAACATGAAGCATGTATAGACACACTGACCACAGCCCCATGCCTTTCTCCTCTCAAGAGGACAGTAAGGCAGCACACAACGGCATTTTGAATAATTCATGATGCTGTCGTTCTTGCACACAACATGCTAGAACGGGCTGAATAGCCTGTAGCGCGGTAAAACATCACTCTCTGTTTTTTTGCCATTTCCTTCACTCGGTTCGCTCTCATAAAAAAACGATATCCAGCCATTTGCATCTTTACAAGTGCGGCGGTGCTTAAAATGCAATTAAAAACGCACTCAGGCAACATCCTCAATAAATGTTACGAGGAACCCGACAAAGGAGGCGAGTGGGTTATTAGTGGCATCTTGAGGTGTCACAGTCACAAATATATTTTGCTAATATTGTGCTGTGCACCTCAGGACCCCACAGCTGGTTTTATCAAAGGTCGGCTGATGTAAAAAATAAATAAATAAACAAATAAAAAATAGCAGCAATAATTATTAAAAATGACAATAATGAGCTTGAATCAGGGCAGCGCAGTGGCAAGCTGGTTAGCACTGCTCCCTCACAGCGAGAATGTGCAGGGTTTGAATCCACCATCTGCCCTGAGTGGAGTTTGCATGTTCTCCCCATGTTCCTCCCACTTTCCCAAAAGGTCACATTCAAATCAGCTGCGGGTTGTCTGACTTCATAATTTCACAGCTCAGAATGCATCCATAGCCAGTTACGGCAATCTAATCATCTTATTGTCTGCTTCAATAACAGGTGCTTTGTTTGTTGTTCTTTCCTCAGATTTTGAAGCCAATTAAACAAAACAAAAACAATACAAATGAGACACGACCAACACGCTCATGTTAACTTTTAGTAAGGCCTCAGTCACACGGGCCTCGAGACCAGTTAGCAACCATCTGGCAACCACTGGGAAAATGTGCATTCCCTAACGCGCTGAAGACACACTCACGCAGGCCTAGAGACCAGGCAGAGGCAACGGCTGGTCGCTACAGGAAAGTGTGTATTCCCCGACCAGTTGGTGAGGAGTGGTTTCAGGAGATTGCTGGCTGTCGCTAATGTGAAATGAGTTATTCGGTGCTGCACTGATAACCTCCACATGACTGTTTTGCTTGCTTGCTCATAGTTTGTATGGAAAACTTACACACACTTGGCTGCAAACGGCAGCAAATGACTGCAAGTTGCGAAACTGTGGAAAGTGCGACACAAACTGATGGAGTGTGGAGCTGTATAAAGAAAAATGAGGAGTGATACTGTATACTGCATCTTAATTGTTAAATAGTTACACTCACAATTATTATGATAACTCCCCTGACACATTCAGGGGACCAACACGCGAGTGTGCGTTCCAATTATTAATCTGTATGACAATAAATTTTATTCATGGTGGACGCTAAAATTAACTAGGCAATACCAAAATGAGAACTTAATTACATGACAAATGTAAATTTGATTTATGGTAATTATGCTGCAATCAGGCAACCTGAGCTGCAATGTGCAAGCAGCACCAAACTAATTCACCTGCCACTAAACTCATACATACAAATGAAGTTATCTTTAAAAAAAAAAAGTATATGAACAGAGATTTAGACAGCATGAAACAGATAGGGCAATATTACAAGCCTGGGTGCTTCAGGCCAATTAAAGTCATATACATGCATGTACACGTGCACTCGTGCATATGATAAACTGTACATTTGCAATAACCATAAGTCACGTATAACCTCATATAAGTGAAGTTCATTCTCTGAAGCCAATATATGATGGATCTTGCAGAATAGCAGTTTAATGGTTTCACAACTTGCAGGAACTTTTGCATGACGGCACAATGTATGAAGATTCACGCCTGATGTCTTCACAACTTAAACGTCAGCTTTAAAAAAGGGGGAAAAAACAACCAAATGACTGAAACTACTAAATTAAAATAAGCTGGAGCTGAAAGGCATGCAAATTATGTGAATATGCACACACACACATACACACACACGTAAGATAAGAATACTGCACCAAGAGGCCCAAATAGCAGAGCACTTTAATCACAGAGTTCATTTCATTTCCTCTCCTCTCCTTTATCACTGGCTTGGTTCTTATTCATCTTCATAAGAAAGCAGAGGAAAGAGGAGCCAGCTCCCCTAATAGCTCACTGATTTACATGATGAGTGTTTAGCCCCATAGACAAACTCCTGAAAAAGGGGAACAGAGAAAAGGACACACAGAAACCTCCACACACTTTCTCTAATACACACACACACGTATATAGAAGAATGTAATTTGATTTCATATTACTAAGACAAAGAATCAGAAGCAGATACACACATACACACTCATCTGTACCCAAACACACACAGACATAAAGAGAACAAACAAGGCAGGCCCTGCTATAAACAGATGAGTTAGCACTCGCACACTGCTTTGCTTGTTTAGCGTGTAACTCAATTTGAAATGCTAACACTGCCATACGCTCAGGGGTATGCAGTGGCAGGCCAGCATCATCAGCCCACTTTCTAGTAATTTAACTCCACTCTTTCAACGCAGAACACTTGTGCAGTGGCCCCATATTTTACACACACTGAGTAAAATTAATTGGGAATTTTTTTGAGCACACATCATTTGCACGCTGGACCTACTTTGAATTGCAGATGAAGACGAAGGGGGGTGGCTGTAATGTAGCACGCCGTCTTTAAGTGCGTGACTGCATTCGGGTGCATTTTGTTTCTATTTCCGACTATCCAAAATGCGTGAACGCGTGTGTGTATGTGTGTTCTGTAGAGCTAGCAGGAATAATAATGACCTCGCGCTCCTTTATTAGAATCAATCATCAGTTAGAGAGGTGGTGAGTTTGGGGGGGGGGGGGGGGGGGGTAATGACAAGGATGAGGAAGATGATGCTAATGTAAATATGGACAGTGGACATGAAATGAAGCTGGCAGCCTCCAGTTTAACTGTGGAAACACTTAAACTATTTTTGTTGTATATTAGCTGTATATTAGCTTAACGGTGAAGTATCGATATTCAGCCATGCTCATACTAAAACTTGTGATACTACCATTAATCTCACACTAAAACTGGTCAACTAATTCATTAAAAAAAAGTTGGAGGTGGAACTGGTGATTAGGCCACAGTAATTTCGATTAAACTCAGTGAACGAGTTATGCAGGACTGACAGCGCCACATTTATGGTTGCTGGCTACCGACAATAACAGGTGGAACTCACAGCGAGGGCTCCCAATTAAAATCAAAATCAACCTTCCTGCTTGTAATTGCTTTTCCACCTTCGCATTGTGTGTGTACGGCGTGTGTGCACATGTTTGCCCGCGCGTGGACGTTTGCGAAGTTGGTACTAAATTTAACGACACTGAAATTTCACAGCCTGGTTTGGCTATTAGACTGGCTCCGAATATTGACTCTTTTAATCCGGTTTGTTATAATTTCAAGTGATCTTTATGGCTACGTAAAAGTCAAAGAATAAATCCTGCACTTTCCTCCTTGAGTGTGTGTCGGTGTTTTATTTCTCCTGTGGATACCCGAGTACTTTGTGTTGCTGCAAAGATTAGACTGAGCGCCCAACTCCATCAATATCCATGACTCCTGTATTGCTCACAAACACACACATGCACACGGTGATGGAGTGAGCGGAACAGACCTGACACGCTCGCTCACTGCTGAATGGGTTCTCTGATGGACTGAGGCTATTTAGTCACGCGCACACACGCACACACTCAGCTGGTGATGGAGTGAAGCCATTCCCTCTCCTCACCTCATGCCCAGTAGCTGGATGGTAGCCCAGTTAAGACTTGCCAATTGGCTCTTCCGCCAAATCAACCACACAAACTTTTCTGATGAGCTCAGTACTGTACACACACACACACACACACTTTCTCACAAACACGCAGCTTCAAACGGCAAGTATTGATTCCCCCTGTAGAGTCATACTGGACACTTTTCCTACAGTTTCACACTTTTCAAGTTTTTTGGTTTTTGAGGGGGGGCGTTCTCATCCTTTTAAAATGTGGCGTCCTTTGTCATTTGACTTGCCCTTGAGCTTAGGCAGACCCTTAAATTCTCTCATCTCCACCTTTTAATTATCCTGCAGAAACTATTCCACTGTGGATTAATAATATATCATTCCTCTGATTGCTTACATTCTCTTGGTCATAAAATTATCAATTGCGAACTTATAAGAATTAAAAACATTGTAATCGGTTTCATTCTCTCATTAGATCTAAATATTACACATGTCCCTGTGAAACTGCTTCAGCTGACCTCTAATAAACTCTCAACAATAGTCACCTCACAGCACCTGGGTTTTAATCCACCAGCCGCCTGAGGCCTCTCTGTCTCCCTGCACCTTTGTGGGTTCTCTCCGTGTACTCCAGCTTTCTCCTGCAGTCCAAAGGCCAAAGCTTTTTAGGTTAACTGGTTGCTATAAATTGATGTGAATCGGTGTAAATGGTTGTCTGTCTCTTTGTGTTAGCCCGGTTACAGACTGGCGACCTGTCCAGGGTGTATGCCTCCTCTCACTCAATGACAGCCGTGATAGGCTACCTAAATTGGATAAGTGGAAGAAGATGAATGGGTGGATGGATTGATTCACAGAAACCATATAAATTGTACTAACCATGGCTTTAACAGAGCCTTATACTTTTGGTCAGACACACTGTTACCTGCTGATGCTATTTTGTGACTTAAAGAGCAGCATCTAAAGGATTCTTAAGGTGCGTCCACACAGGAAGTATTTCATGGCAGCCAGAGAGCAATGGAAGTCAATGAGATTCGATGATGGGTGAAATAACAGCTGGCACAGAGTGGGCAATGTCCCAGGTTTAATTTTCTCTACTTCAGTGCAAGCTACTAAAGCACATACCAGAGAGCAAAGAATACCACTGATTCACATATGACAGCATGGTAATTTCATTAGAGGGATATTTAGGTACCCGGAGTCTGGACTGTCTGCTGGTGATTGACCTTCAGTAATAAAGCAATGTGGGATGAGCATTTACCTTAAAACAAGCTTAAAGACTGGTTCTGTTCTGTTATGCGCCTGCATCTCAAGCACACAGGCCTTCAGTCTGGTGGTCGTGCAAAGGCTTTAAGGTGCAAGATACATCCACAACAAAAAAACTGCACAATTAATTTCTTCTTTCTTTCCATCCATCCTCTTCCACTTATCCAGTTCAGGGTTGGGGGGCTTGTCATAGGCCAATGCAATGCACAACTCCACTCAGAAAGGCCCCTTCTTGTTGTGAAGTGACAGTACTATGTGCTGTGCTGCCCTGCAAAATTTCCCAAAACTCTGGAACAAAGAAGTAAAAAGCTGTAGAAGAACAAGTGCCCCAGAGAAAGGCCAGTCAGGCAAAGGATGGGAGCCATCTCTTCTATCCTTGTTTACTGCCAGTTACTAATGAACTGCCTGCTTCTGGGTGAAAAACTGTACACACGAACATGATTAATATACAGTCAGATGCACTGCAAAATGAGGCAAAAAAAAAACGCATCCACTCAGCAACCTCTTTAAGGTTTAGTTCAGCGGTTACATCATCAGTTATCGATGCATGGACTGATGGATGGATTTTCTGATTTCACACAAGCAGTCATTCCCAGGTCAGTCCCATCTGCATTAGTGGCATGAACTTTTGATTACAAGACACAGAACAACAGCAAAATCAAAGTATGGTGTCAAATACATAAAGCCTAAAAATCTGCATTGGCAATGACTGGAAGAGTGACTCTGAGAACACCAGTAAATGCTGTCTCGACTCTTACTGACTTTTGTATTAGAACACAGAACAACCTCAAAAAAATAATTACTGTAATCTCACGAAGTATCTTTTTCTAAGCATTATTGGTGATAAAAATCACAGAACTGGGAGCAATTTAAATGTTTTCATTCTTTGCAGATATGAAACGCATTCATGACGACTTACTGTCACACACTACACAATCCTAAGGGATAAAAATAAAATGCCCAAACGCTACAATTCAGTAGTGTTTTTATTTTTCTTCTACTCATTTGGCACACATGTTGTAGTTTCTTTAGCGAAACCATTACAGTGTATTTTTTTAAAGTAAGCAAACTATTCATTCTTTCAAGTACTTATTCAGTCCAGGAATAAAACAACTGTAATCATGTAGAACTCAAATCAGCTAAATAAAGTTCCTCTTGCAACCACTTTAGTTTCTCTTTTGTCTCTTTTGGCCTTTTTCTGATCCTTTATCCCCAGTTGTCCTCGCTCTGCAGGAGAGTCGTGTCCTTGGTTAACATTAGTCTCGCTGCTTGCCAGAGGTGATCTCTAGTCCGGTGTTTTCTTGCCTTCCTCGGTCACTCTGGTCCTGCTCCGCTTCCTGTTGCGGCTGTTGCGTTCCAGGTCTCTCCAAACACCAAGGATCACTCTACAGATCATGCACAGCACTGATGAGCAGAATATTCGAGTGTGTTGTGTTGCAAGATGTCCTTGCAGCCCCAAGACTTTTCCACTGAATTGATAAGAGTATTCTGGATTTTGACACTAGAGTTTGCAGGATTATTATTAATTGTGTTATTGTCTGTATTTTCTCATGGCTGTAAAATTATATGTATTATTTGCAGAACCTGAGAAATACTGAACAATGTTATCTAATGAGGCTTCGTGAATTAATAAAATGTAGCACAATACTTCTTAAAGTATAAAAAGCAACACGAACTATGCACTGAATTTTTTCTATTGCCTCAAAAACATTATATTAGGGAAAGCAGCGTATTTCCATACCATGAAATTTAATGTAGAGAGCCTGTAAATGTATTAGCTTTCATGCATCTGTGCAGTTCTTTGTATTCTTATGAAATCATAGGAGTGAATTTGTGTGAATGTGTGTGCGACTGAATGAGTGTGTGGGCCTGAGGCAAACTCAAATGAAGCAACACTCAGCAGACACCGCCGCAGGCTAACTTCACATGAGTCTCTTTTGACACACACACGCCTAACCATGGCTTGATGGTAGGTTTCACATTCATTTTGTCAACTGGAAGCTAACAACCACCAGCATGCTGCAGAGAGGGAGGTTAGGCTTTATCAGAGCCCTTCTGAACATCTCTACATTTCAAGTGTGAGGATATAAGGCCGTTAGCCTGCCACTGTGTCACCGAACAATATCTTCATCCGACCAGCTCTTTATTACACACTTGCAGGTTGTGTTGCGTAACCCAAGACGCTGCACTTGTGTGCATTTGTTTACCTGTCCGAAAAAACCGACGGTCTCTCCAGGCAGGTAACTGAGAGCCAGACTGCAGTCTGACGATGCCGAGAGGAGGAGGAGCTTATCGCCATGTAAACACATCTCCAGGTGAGTCACGTGGTCGAGGTGTGGATGGAAACTAGATAGCAGTTTTGGGAGTTCTTTGTTGACTCCTTCACCTGGTGTGAGGCAATAATACTGAGGGACAGAGGAACAGATCATTACACAACCGCTGAGCTTTGCCACCCATAGTTACCGTTGCTAAGCTTTCTGTTTTCTCAAATCACACAGCAGGTTACAATGGCAACAGTGGCAGATTTACCACTCTCATTACCACTTCTTGTGTGTTTTATTGGTGACCATAGATTTTGCAGGCAGACATAAAAAATGACTAAAAGACTGAGGTACTTAATTCATATAAAACTGTATGTAGTACATAATAGGTGATTATAGTATGCCAAAAGACTGAGCGAGAAGTGTGTTGTGCATTCTATGGAATGAAACCTCACGAGCTGATGATTTATGTAGAAGCCTGAAATAAAGAAAGATCCTTGATATTGCACTGCAGAAAAGCTAGTTAGTGCTAATATTACAGTGCAGTAAAATTCTGGAAAGATCTGACTTTTTGGAGATGATTTGTGTTGTGAATATTTTTGCTTAACATAGATAACAGAGTGAGATGAATGCTTTTTTCAAAGAAAGACTTAGGGCTATGTTTAGCTGGGGCTCCTGAAGAGTAAACTTTTTAATGACAGAGCTGCCGCAGCTGGAGTGTACAATGAAAGTGAGATCCCACTGTAAAAGGTGACTTTTCCACGATAGCCTGTATAACCCACAAAATCATATTAGCTAATGATGTCCTCTTTGGCCCAGATAGCATTTCCAAGGTTGGTAGTAACCTAACTGGCCATGAATGCCTCTATTGGCATCTTAAAGCAGATGAAGTACATTTTTAATCAATGTCTGACATTTACTGCTTTGGCTTGTTAGTTTTGCAGAGTAAATAAAACCTCTAAACTTATAACCTGTTAACTGTAACTTACAGTGGGGCAAAAAAGTATTTAGTCAGCCACCGATTGTGCAAGTTCCCCCACCTAAAATGATGACAGAGGTCAGTAATTTGCACCAGAGGTACACTTCAACTGTGAGAGACAGAATGTGGAAAAAAAATCCATGAATCCACATGGTAGGATTTGTAAAGAATTTATTCGTAAATCAGGGTGGAAAATAAGTATTTGGTCAATAACAAAAATACAACTCAATACTTTGTAACATAACCTTTGTTGGCAATAACAGAGGTCAAACGTTTACTATAGGTCTTTACCAGGTTTGCACACACAGTAGCTGGTATTTTGGCCCATTCCTCCATGCAGATCTTCTCGAGAGCAGTGATGTTTTGGGGCTTTCGCCGAGCAACACGGACTTTCAACTCCCGCCACAGATTTTCTATGGGGTTGAGGTCTGGAGACTGGCTAGGCCACTCCAGGACTTTCAAATGCTTCTTACGGAGCCACTCCTTTGTTGCCCGGGCGGTGTGTTTTGGATCATTGTCATGTTGGAAGACCCAGCCTCGTTTCATCTTCAAAGTTCTCACTGATGGAAGGAGGTTTTGGCTCAAAATCTCACGATACATGGCCCCATTCATTCTGTCCTTAACACGGATCAGTCGTCCTGTCCCCTTGGCAGAAAAACAGCCCCATAGCATGATGTTTCCACCCCCATGCTTCACAGTAGGTATGGTGTTCTTGGGATGCAACTCAGTATTCTTCGTCCTCCAAACACGACGAGTTGAGTTTATACCAAAAAGTTCTACTTTGGTTTCATCTGACCACATGACATTCTCCCAATCCTCTGCTGTATCATCCATGTGCTCTCTGGCAAACTTCAGACAGGCCTGGACATGCACTGGCTTCAGCAGCGGAACACGTCTGGCGCTGCGGGATTTGATTCCCTGCCGTTGTAGTGTGTTACTGATGGTGACCTTTGTTACTTTGGTCCCAGCTCTCTGCAGGTCATTCACCAGGTCCCCCCGTGTGGTTCTGGGATCTTTGCTCACCGTTCTCATGATCATTTTGACCCCACGGGATGAGATCTTGCGTGGAGCCCCAGATCGAGGGAGATTATCAGTGGTCTTGTATGTCTTCCATTTTCTGATGATTGCTCCCACAGTTGGTTTTTTCACACCAAGCTGCTTGCCTATTGTAGATTCACTCTTCCCAGTCTGGTGCAGGTCTACAATACTTTTCCTGGTGTCCTTCGAAAGCTCTTTGGTCTTGGCCATGGCGGAGTTTGGAGTCTGACTGTTTGAGGCTGTGGACAGGTGTCTTTTATACAGATGATGAGTTCAAACAGGTGCCATTCATACAGGTAACGAGTGGGGGACAGAAAAGCGTCTTACAGAAGACGTTACAGGTCTGTGAGAGCCAGAGATTTTCCATGTTTGAGGTGACCAAATACTTATTTTCCACCCTAATTTACGAATAAATTCTTTACAAATCCTACCATGTGGATTCATGGATTTTTTTTTCACATTCTGTCTCTCACAGTTGAAGTGTACCTCTGGTGCAAATTACTGACCTCTGTCATCATTTTAAGTGGGGGAACTTGCACAATCGGTGGCTGACTAAATACTTTTTTGCCCCACTGTATAAGTTACAGTTTATACACCTGGTGAATCATAGTTTGGTATTTTAATCATTTATATTTGGTCTGTTGAAACTGAAATGAAATGCTTTTATAAAGTGATGATATTGCATAAAGGCTACAAATGGATCATTTTATCCATTCTTAGGTGGTTGCTAGGCAACATTATAATTACATTATTATTTATAGAACCTTTTCAGATAGGAGGAGTTTCATGTGTTACAATAAGATAACACTGAGGGTACCTAATAACTACAAGATTTAAGTTCAGTGTTAAGAGTTACAATTTAAGCACAAAACATTTATTTTCAGTTACTTTAAATACTTTAAACTTATTTAACTAAGTTGCACATCATTTTAAGGTGACACCTGCGACTGACCTGAGAAATGTCTGGGCGCACAACTCTGTACTGTGCAATCATGTTAGTTATCCAGCTGATTCTGAGGTGCGCTCAATACTAGCCGAAGGGACAGAATTTCCACCAGAGCACTGAGATTGCCCAGCTTCAACTATATATACATAAATCTCCATAAATTAAACTGGAAGCCAATTGAGACGTACCCATCTGAATTCATCCCCTTATAAACTGTGACAGAGAGTTGAGCTCTGAATATTGTGGCAATAATACCCGAGAGGGTGTTCTTTTACTGTGATTATGAGCATGACAGTGATGCAGCTATGCTTCATACTGATGGCACGATCCAAGTCTTCATAACAAGAGTCAAAAAGTCGAAAGGCCTCTCTGAGGTATGAAAACTCTTCAGTGACCAAACGCGTGGGACATTCTCGTGTGATGAACTGAATCTCAGTGGACGTGGATGACATTACTGATGATGTGATGACTCCTCATCACTCCTCTTTTAATCGAGGTGGTCTACAAAAACAATATCTTTTGTTTAAAAAAGGAATCAATTACAAATCTCATCCATTTCTAATGGCCTCTACTGCTTTAAAATAATATTTTTTTTAAAAAAATAAAGAGGATGGAGGCATTACCTCTCTCCACTAATCCATCAGGGGAGATTTTCTAAATGATTGACTGTCTTCACTGTACTCCAGCAAGCTGCTGAGACTTCACAATGACAGGCAGGGCTGTCATTTTCAGAGTGAACAACACGCTTTGATTTAATGGAAATATTCAGGGTCCACTCTTTCTTCACTGTCTATTAAAGTCTGCCTCTTGATCTCTGTCCCACCCTCGGGCTCTGTTTTCATCAGTTTCCGTCATTTTCTCTTTTTTACTCCTTTTTTTTAACACCACAATATACAAAATTGTGCACAAACCCACCTTCACGTCCCATATCTTGACTGTCCCTTCCCTGTCAGCTGTGGTTAAATATTCTCCACAGGGACTGACAGCTATTACAATAGATCCCAGGTCCCCTTCGTGGGCTGTGAACTGTCCTACCAGACGGGCGTGCTGGGTGCTCCAGAGCCTGACCGTACCTGAACCCCCGCAGGACACCAAATCTGCAGCGCCTGATGGAAATGCAGAAATAGAAATGGCTGCAATAACCAGAGGCATCGGTTATTTTAGACGTGTGTTTGGACTAGATTTGAAAAAGAAAACGCATGCTGTGGTAGCAACACCACAAGTACCAATAGGAGAAAGTCAAACAGAGTTACAATAAGTCAGTTAGAGTGTACCCATGTGGTCTAAAATGTAATCAAAATCAATTATGGATTAAAAATGCTCATATTGTTGCTAAGTGGGAATCTCAAACATCCATGATACTGAAAAAAGAAAAAAGAAAAAAGATCAGCAACATATTTCATTAAGCACTGAAATAGTCGAATTAGTAAGAAATCTGTACAAGTTCTGACTGACAATGAGATTTTTTTGGTCAACAATAAACATGGCCAGGGCTTCCTTTGTTTAGTTCTCCCTGGATCTGGCAACCCATAGAAAAAACTGCTCCACTAACATCATCAACAGAGCCACATACCTCATTGCTACAGCAAACCCGAGCAGCAGCAGCAGGCACAGAGGCCGATCATGTTTTTTTTGTTTTTAAAGCACCTAACAGCTACAGCTCAAAGCAGCAGCAGCTACTTAACAGCAAGAATAAATCTAAATGGATTTAAAAAGTCAAGGGACCAGGGAATTTTTTAAATAAATACAGGAAAGTAAACTTTGGCAGGAAAGTAGTTACAAATATCGAAAACTTGCTACATCAAAGGATCAGTGATGTGCAAATGCTGTACAGTATTTCCACACAGCCTTACTGTATTTGAAATATGTAAACACCAGACACACAATCTGTGTAAAACATCCTTAAAAAAAATAATAATAATAATAAATGCAAGGCCATATATTCAGCAGATCTGGCATTTTAAAATGTAGAACACCTTTAAAGTTACTTCATTGTTTGCATCAGCTTCCGCTCTTGGTTTTGCAGGCACGTCAAACTACAACACTTTTACAGCAAGCATGCTTAAAGAGGCTCACAGCAAGTAGGTGAAATTAGCTGATTTGCAAATGCGATGGCTTTATTGTTAGGAGAAAAGTTAGAAAAGTCAAAATACGGAATTTGTTTGGGTGAAAATAGTTTTCTCTCCACTCTCTCTCAGCTGACATTTAATACTGAGCTGAGGCTGCCCCACAGCGTTACACAAACATACAGCCTCCCACATCTTTTAGGACTTACTTTAAATAACACTTTAAAGAGTCCACAATCTATACCTGCAGTTGTTACAGATGTGCGTCCTGGAATGAAGAACAGTCTGGTGATGGCATCGCAGCTCTCCGAGTCCTCTGTCATTCAAAAGCACGTTGAGAAGTGAGAAGTGGGGAAACGACCCACAGTGTCAGAGTTGAGAATGAGGAACAGAAGAAAAAGCAAACAGAAACAGGCAAAAAAATTAACTTAATTTCTCCTTGTTTTAAAGATTTTTGGAAGAATTAACGTCTAATAATAATTACAGAAACGACGGTTTGAATGTGTTTGCAGCTGCTGTCGTTGAAAGTGGCACCTTGCTGCTTCTTGCAGTCTTCCCCTTCGTCATGTGGCCGGAGTTTCCTCAAAGCTTTTTCTGTGCTGCTGTTCCACACTATGATCTCGCCATGGTAGCTTCCTACTCATATCAGAAGAGGGACAAAACACAGAGGAAGAACTTGGCAACAACAAAAAAAAAAAACCTTCTAAAAACTGTACTTTGCTTCATGGCAGTATATAGTAAACTTCACCGCCTGTGCTTTACAAGCTCTTGTGCTTACCAAGTGTCTTCACAGTAAAAGAAATACAAAGACTATACACACACACACACAAAAGAAAACTTTTTATCAACACACACTTACTTTCTTATCTTGCTGCTGAATCATGCAAGCTGGCCACTAAAAACTTCTCTAAAGATAAAGTTCAACATCTGTCCCCAGCTACCATCTGTTCCAACACTCAACCCCTAACTTTTACTGCAAGAAGAAGTGCTTTTGAAGTAATCTACATTATATATAAGCAAGAGCACATGCATGGCAATGTGTTTGTCAAAAACGGCAGGAATCTCATCAGGTCGCTCAACAGTCCAACAGCAGGACTTAATGAGATGTGTGAGGAGTGTGTTGGCTATGGGAGGTGAGTTTGTGTGAGCAATAGGAGGTATAAAGTTTATGAGAGTGCCAGTCTGCTGCATTATTCATGCAGCCCAGGGCCAGCTTCTGTATTTCAAGTGACTTTTATCATGTCCTGTGTGTGTGTGTGTGTGTGTGTGTGTGTGTGTGTGTGTGTGTGTGTGTGTGTGTGTGTGTGTGTGTGTGTGTGTGTGTGTACGGCTGAGACAGAGAGGGTCAGAGAGAATGAGAGCAGATTTCTGCATCATCTACACAATGTTGAGCTTTAAGATGTAGATGCTTTAATCCCCCTCATTAATTTTTAAAATCACTTTGATGCACTTAGCCTGCACAATTTTGACAACATACATAGAGTACACATCACAGTGCATATTTAAACAGGGGATAATAACAAGAAATACAAAGACGTACGTACACAAAATAGTACTACACAGATTTATCGCTGCACAGCAATGTGCAAAAGTCTTGAGCCGAAGGACAGACGCAACAACATTGTCATCCCCTATGTAGCCGGTGTATCAGAGAAACTCAGGAAAAAATTTTCCAAGCATGACATCCCGGTGCATTTCAGACCCAGCAACACGCTCAGACAAAAACTGGTTCACCCGAAAGACAAAACGCCAAAACACAAACTTAACAATGTGGTGTATGCTGTACAGTGCAGCGAGGAATGCTCGGACCTCTACATTGGAGAGACCAAACAGCCACTTCACAAGCGCATGGCACAACACAGAAGAGCCACCTCCACAGGACAAGACTCAGCAGTCCATCTGCATCTTAAGGATAAAGGTCACTCTTTCGAGGATGCCAATGTTCACATTTTGGACAGAGAGGACAGATGGTTTGAAAGAGGAGTGAAAGAAGCCATCTATGTCCACTGTGAGCGACCATCTTTGAACAGAGGCGGGGGTTTACGACACCAACTGTCTGCCATCTATAATCCAGTTTTGAGATCCCTTCCCAGACGCCTTAACGCCCACTCACATCCTGGGCCATCTGACCTCAGGAATTCGCATGATAAGGTGGGGCCAGGTTTCGCAATGAACACACCCGAAACTCTGGCTGATTGGGACCCACACGCAGTTTCACACCTTGGCTCAGGCGATTAGAGGATCATCAGGGGGTCCTTTTGTCCCTCTGTGGGGGGTCACTCCCACTAGGTTTATATCTGGGACTCTCCACCATTTGACCTTAAAACTGAAGAAGCTTCTTGGATGAGAGGTGAAACGTCTTCAAGCAACTTAAAGAAGTCCAGACGCTTTTCTTTGCAAGCTCCTTTGACAACATATAATAAGAAAAGCGTTTGCACGGTTTGTCATTCTAACAAACTCAAAAGTCAGTATTTGGTATGACCACCTTTATTCTGCAACACAGCCTGAACTCCCAGTGGTGGCAGAAAGAGTTTGCTTAAATGGATCATCAAATGGAAGGGCTGTGTTTGGGATATTACTGGAGGAGAATGGGTTGTCTGTCTAACGTTGCTTACAGGCTTCGCTCCATTAGCAGCAGAATAGCGTCAATGGGAGCAGCAGTGATGGTAGTAGATGTACCGTAGTGTCAAGAATAGCTCTAACACCTGTAGTCTGAACTGCAGCTCTATACTTTAGTACTATTATACTTCTGACTGCAGTGTCAGAGTTAGTAACAGCAGCAGTGACTGGCAGACGTACAATTCTGTGCAAAAACTTCTAGTCACCCTTCGTTGCTTATATTTTGCTCAGAAAATGGGAAATGGGTGGTGATTTATTAAAATGTATGCAAACTGTCAAATGCTGAAAGTCAGTATTTGTTATGACCACCTTTATTCTTCAACACAACCTTAAATCTCTTAGGCAGCTTTCTTGTCATTTCTTTAAGGTGTCTTCAGGAATAGTTCTCCAGGCTTCTTAACGGACATTCAAAGCTCTTCTTTGGACGTCACCTGCCTTTTGTTCCGCTCTCTGTCCACATGATCTACACTGCTTCGCTAATGTTGAGGTTCAGGCTCTGGGGAGACTGATAGAGCTTAACTGTGTCCTTTTCTATCCAGGAATGCTTTTAATACTTTGAAATGTATTGAAACTCATTGTCAGCAAATAAAAATGAGAACTAATCAGAACTAAATAAGTTTTGCATTAAAATGAGTTTGGAAGTGAGTGAACTGATCGGTAGTAATCTGCAGTATGGTTAGATGCGCACATTTGATCTGCCGCCAAAAAACAGGAAGGGGGAAGCTCCCGGATAAAGTGTAAAGCTTTGTAAAGTGTGTGGAGAAACTCTCACCGGTAAAAACACAACAACTGTTATACGTTACATTTTAGTTGATTGAGTGAACTGTAGATTTAGTCTACAGTTGATTCATGGTATTTGGTTGACTAAAACGAAATCAGAAATAGCTGTCAAAGTTAATGCTGGTGTTAATTACCTAAACCGTTCATGAAAGAGCCCAGAACATGTGTCACAGATGGCTGTAGGCACTCACTGTGCTACGTCTCCCCTGAACTTTCCCAAACATACTGATGATTATTTGTCTTTGTAGATGTAACTAAAGAAACCAGAGGAAAACGTGTTTTTGTGACAGGTTGCTAGTAACAAAGACAAAAGACAATTTTAAAATGATTCTTTGTTAAGTGGTCTAAGTGTAGACACAACACCGGTTCTCTTAGGTTTGATGCCTTTTTAGGCTTGAGTGATTCATAGATCAGATCAAAAAACAAAACAGTCCTCTGAATGTGGTCGGGCACAAGGACGGGACTAAAAATGAATGAAAAAGCAGCCAAAGTCTAAAGAAAATTTTTAAAAGATCCTCAGAAATCCTGGACAACTATTGCTCAAGACCACTTTAAACATTTACAAGAAAGTCTTGGTCCTTGGAGCAAAAATATAAAGAAATGAGGGGTTGCCCGAAACTTTTGTTCAGTTTTGTAAAACATGATTTTGTTTTTAAAAAGATTGATTGATTTGGCAGAAACAAAGATGTTATACTCATTGTATTTTTGGCGAATACGCTCAAGCCCACAAATGGCTACAGAGGTCAGATGAGTTTTTAGCTAGTTTTTACCATTACAGAGCCTGTGCTACTGCTGTCAGTGCCAGCATGGAGCCAGTTTGCCTTGGATGCCTTGTGAGAGCGATCTCACATTTTGACAGGTTTGACAAGTAATTTCCTTGATATGAAAATCATTGCAGACAGAATCTGTCTGGTACATCAGCCAGTCATTAGTGAATTTCTCGCGGCAGCGCCTCCCATGTTTATTAAAATCAGCTTTGGGCCCAGCAAATTTGTGGTGCCAGCTTTTTTTTTTTTTTTGGTGGAAGTCCATGGAACCTGTTCCAGTTAACCCACCAGCACAATGTCTGTGGTAAAAAGTTCTGACTCCACCGAGTCATTTTTGAACTTCCATTCCTCTGCCTCATTTAATGCCAACTCAAGCGGCATCACTTGATTTAATATCAATGATATTAAATATTGTTTACCATTTTTCCCCCAACAGATTTATATATACACAAAAAGAGCCCCCTCTGCTCAAAAAAAAAAAAAAAATTTCATTGTTGTCATCACGTCCTTTGATTTCTGCGCTTGCTATTTCTATTTGTTGCAAAACATTTTGGCCATTCATCAAACTTCAGATTAGTTGGTGACTGGTTGCTTGGAAGTTTTTCATTCACAAAGGATTAAGGGATTCAAGGAAGGAAGGAAAAGTGAAAAGGGGGGTTAGACTGAAGGAGATACACAGAACCCATATATCCTGCTGTGTTTGTGTGCACCGAAATGCACGTGTGTGTGTGCGCGCGCGCGTGCATGTGTGTGTGTGTGTGTGTGAGTGAGAAGTCAAGCAGAACCTAGCAAACACTGAATATGGATGAGGAGGCCTCAGTCCCCCATCAACCCAATGTTCCTGCTACAACTTGATTCAACTCGAGACCCAAACTAACAGATGCGTGCGCACACACACATACACACACACTCACAAAAATAATATACACAAACACAGACACGTGCACCGTCTCCTAAGCAGGTGCGAGGCCAAATAGAACTTTAAATTGACTTTTCTCACTGGTGGCCATGATGCCACCACTGCCTTCACTCGGCGGCACAAGCGCATAACTTGGCAGCACCGATGCTTTGATGTGAAAAGAGCATTACTCACTACAACCCCGAAGAAATATGCAGCCAACTGAAACTAATGCGTCATCGCTTTTAGATGCCGCCTTTTTGCTCGGTGGATTTGTCAAAGAAAGAATTTGCAACTCCAAAAAAACAAAAGTTAATGTAGAAAATAGCGCACAGTTCTCATGCACCTTTTACTTTAATGTGCGAGAAGATAAGGGTGGAAATGCAGGAAATAGCAATGCAAATGCGATTCACCCTTTTTTTTTTCTTTACCCCCTCCCTTTCATTCATTTTTTTCCATCCCTTTCATATGCCCAAAGGCCAGGGGAGGAGAGTAACACACAGGATATTCAAATGTAGGAGGAGTTAGGAATGAATTACACCATTTTCTGAATTTTTTGGACAAGATGTTAGCAGATGTGGATATCCCAGCACCTCTGATGACGAAAAGCTGTCGCAAAGGTTATGTTTTTGAATCTTCCCCCCAGCTTAACGCTTTCTCCTTCTAGACGTTAAAGCACTGAAGCTCAAAATATAAAAAATGTGATTTATGAGGTGACTCATTTGCATTCAGCCTGCACATTTCCAAAGTTTTTTCTTAAAATATACAAGCACCCTCCCTGCAGCCGTACAACATGCACGCACAGACAGACACATAGATGCTCGAAAGGCAGAAACACATTCATTTCACCCTTGCTTCCACTGCGAGAGTTCTAATAAACATAATTCAAATTGGGCATTTTGGATTAAATTGGAGGTGGAGGGAGCAGTGCAATGCGGGGCTATGTGTAGATGGAGGGGGGTGGGCAGTCTAAAGTACAGAGATTAGATAAAAATGGATAAATAAATTGATGGCGGGGGGCTGAGCACGGGGAAAGAAATTGCACAGCGAACTTTGAAGAAGTTTCCAAGTTTCTAAAGTAGCTCCTGAATCGTGCTTTTTGTTCTAGCTCCAACTATTCATTTCCTTCCAAACCATTTCTCCCTCCAGCTTTGAGAATACCCCTCTTATCTACCTTTCCACCTCCATCCCTCACTTTATCGCTCTCAGTACTTATCTGTGGGCTTGATCTGTCTCAGAAGGCCAGAGAGGGGCCCTGCAGTTTGTGTCTGCACGCTGCTCACACAGACTGGTAAACTGCAGCTGAACTTTCAATACGTGAGCCAAAATGATACAACTTTACAAAGTGAAGAGCATACTGGGGCAAATTGGGTGCAGGGTGTTTGCAGTTTGAGGGTTATACAAGTGGACCAGTGGCTGGAGGATTGCCAGTTCAATCCCCCAGGCAAAAGGAAAAAAAATCTTAGAAAGTGATGAGTACTGAGGGGTCATGCCGACATTTCAAAGCAAGCCGTCTTCACATGCTAAAAACCATGACAGAGCCGTTAATTCTATGTATTTGTCCATGTAAAGAGCAGCTACTTGGTTTCTCTGTTAATGATGGCTGATACTCAGTGTGACAGCTTGGCAGATGTGATCAAGTGCCAAGGAGGGAGGGGGGATTGCAAGGTCCACAAGAAGCTTAGAAGCTTCTTTTTTTCTTTTCTTTTTTTAAATCATGCATAAAAACTTTGGAAAAAATGTTTTTGAAAAGTTCACATGAACTCGAAGAAGTGGGATGAAAAATAGAGTGATTGGAAGACGAACGTTTCTCGTCTGCTCTTCCATTAGCCAGAGGCGCCCAGTGTTTCTGCATTTTAATAAGCGCTGGTGTGATTTTAGGACACGAGTCATTTGCAGCTCACGCCGCTGAGTCCATGCACTAATCAGCTGCCAAATCATTTTGATGGTAACGCCGGAAAATGTTCTTCAGTGTTCAGGTTTTTGTTTTGTTTTGTGTTTTTGTTTTGTTTTTGTGTAACAGTTCTACCCTCAGTGAGGTACTGAGTAATTGTTTCTCCAAGGACTCAGGGAGGGAGAGGCAGAGAGAATCAGAATTAGAAAATACAAGTATAGAAACAGAATGTGAAAAGAGAACTGCTTGTAACTTTTTTATTGGGAATAGATCTTGAGCTTATTGGATGAACCAGTGCAGAGCCTGTTTAAACAGTGCCTGTAAGAACAGGTTGATTGCGTAGCCTCCAGTATTAACACTTGAGTTTTCTTAATGTCGTCATCTAACCATTTCATCCAAACACCAATTCTGCAGATTTAGAAAACTACAAACTTAAATTAGCTGTCGCCCTTATTAGGTATAACCAGACTGTTACATTACGGTGGGTTTTAATGTGGCTCCTGCTGATTGTTAGTTTTAAAAACATTCATTCACTGATTAGATTAGGTTAATGATTTTTATTAATTAATTAATAATGAGAATTCAGAGTGAAATTCTTAACATCTGTCACCACTGGCTCACATCCTCTTGTCTTTTTGGCAGTGACACCATCTCCAAACCCTGCATCCACCCTCCACTCACTCCACCCTGTCTGCACTGTCTTCTTTACTGCTCTGTGAGTGCACTGAGTGGCTTTGGATGGTTAGAAACTCATCCACCTTCACTACCTCTGCCCTTTGCAGGTTCAGCTTTGTATAACCCACACGTTATGCCATTAATAATTGTGAATGTATGTTTTAGGTGTCTTATCAGAAAAATATCAGTGTTCAAATACAAAAAAAAGTTGTTTAATTACTGCATGTCGCAGAAAAAAAGCATCATAGCTGACTGTTGGTCACTAGTCAACATTCTAGTATCTTTTTCGTTCACTGTTAGTTGCTTAGTTTATTTATAAACTGTAAATCTGTTGCACCTGCATTTGTTTGGCGAGGGACAGGGGCAAAAGCTTTTGACCACCTACACACTGACATCAGTATGAGCTTTGATGGCGTTCCATTCTAAATCCATAGGCATTAATGTGGAGTCCGTCCCACCTTTGGAGCTTTAATAGCTTCCACTCTTCTGGGGAGGTTTTCCGCAAGATTTTGGAGTGTATCTGTGGGAATCTCAGCCCATTTATCCAGATCATTTGTGAGATGAGACAGCTGCTGGAGGGGAAGTGCTTGGCTTGCAGTAATTCTAGTTCATCTCAGAGGTGTTTGATGGGGTTGAGATCAGGGCTTTGTGCGAGCCAGTCAAGTTCTTCTACACCAGGCTCATTCAACCATGCCTTTATGGATCTACCTTTGTGCACTGGGGCATAGTCATGCTGGAAAGGAAAAGACCCCACCCAATCTGCTGACACAAACCTGGAAGATTGCGATTTATTGGGCAAAGGATCAATTTAACCAATAAAGGAAAACTGCTTTCAAAAGATAGTTTCTGTTTTTTTATGAGAAACACTCGAGTGAAAAGCACACACGAGGGGAAAAAAGGGTTATGCTTGTAAAATTATGTGGTCCTCCAAACTGCTAGATGTCAGTCTCTGCCAGTCTCATATGACAATCTGAAGTGGAAAAAACTTGTGAAACAAAATCATAATCAGCCAATCAAAAGTGCAATCTGTGCATTTCTAGTTTTTTCACTTAAAAAAAACAAACACACTTCTTTCATTTCATCTCAGTTTATGAGTCCCTGTGTCACCTGTCTATGTTTGAAGCCCCTCCCCTCCACACTCAGAGCGCAGACAGACATACAGGGATTTCTTCACTTTCTAGTGAGTTGCGGTACTGACAGGAACACGTGTGAGGGTTTTTTGTCCTCATTATACTTGACGACCTTTCCAGTTTACTTGCTTCTAATTGCAAATTTAATTAAGATGGAAATGGCAAATTAAGGCATTCTCACATTTAAAGGTTTCGGTCTGTGGTGGAGGCAAATGTCAGCCCACAACAGAGAAAATGGAAGCTGTTGTGCTTGTTGTTGAGTAATGTGGTTTGTACCAACAAAGGCCAACAGGGGAGAACACCGACTTAAAAGGGCCTGGCAGGTCTACTGTATCTGCCACATGGGGAGTTTCTAATTAGGGTATTTTCACTTCACTTTTTCATTATTTTTTATGGTTTTTTTTACTTATATTGTAGAGTTTTGTTGTGTTTATACTGTGGCTATTATTTGACGTTCAACAACAACAAAGAGAAAAAATCCAAAAATGGAGACACACACACACACACACACACACACACACACACACACACACAGAGAGAGAGAGAGCGAGAGAGAGAGTACAGTTCTTTGATTGTGAATTCTGAGCTCTATTAAGTCTCTTTCTACCTTCACATGTGCACAAACACACAAAAAACACACACACAGCCATTTCCAGCAGAGACAGAGAAGCGTGAAGCTTGAGTCCTTTGATAACAACACCACTTACTTTAATCAGCAGATAACTGCAGCCAGTTATTTTTCAGTTAACTAAAGTCTGTTTTCTCAGATTCATTTTAATTTCCTAGCCTGTGTTTGTTTTTTTCCCCCTTTCTTCCAACTCTCTCTTCTGCACAAGCTCTCGTTCTTATAAGCTGTGAAAGCGTAATCGAAAAGGAAAGGTGCACACAAAAGCTACAGGCATGAATGCACACATGCATTGTTAATGACGCTTCTGTTACTGCAAAACTTTACTGAGTAAAAGAAACATTTACGTTGCATGTACAAACACACACCTGTCACTAGAGTCTGTGGGGGCTGGAATGCGGCACACAGTACAGCACCGCGATGCTGGAGTCCCCCCTTCCACTCACAGGGCTCAACAGTAGACTGCCAGAAGGAATGCAGGCGGAAAACTGTTAACTTCCTACAGAGGGACAAACACAGAGGGAAGGAAATGGTGTAAAAATGACTCCAACACAGTTTTAAGATAAGATGCACACTGGACCATCATTATTAATTCTCTTTCTTTAGGCAACATATGTGTTAATCAGGATACATGTTATATTAAATTATTATTATAATGATCATCAGTATCACTGGCAGTTCGGAGCAGCCCTAGCAACAGTACTTGCTAGTTAGTTACACAGTAGTTACAGTACTGTGTAAAAGTATAGAGTCACTGTTGGAGTCAAATTGTTAAATGTTGCCATTATTGTACTTAAATTTGTAAGTCTTGGTTCAAACTGTATGATCAAAGACATTCTCCTGTTTATATTGCCCTCCCCAGCCTGTTGAATGGTGGGGAGGCTGTAGTGTTTTATTATAGGCACATGAAGGTTCTGTTTTCTTGTTTAGTAAACTTCCTGCCTTTATGACCATTTTGGTGAGCAGGAGGTCACACAAACGCACCCCCAAACACAAACACACACACACACACACACACACACACACACACACACACACACACACACACACACACACACACACACACAGTGTTTTAACCTTTTATAGGGGGGTTTACAATGAGTGTTTGTGTAAACTGTGTGTCACAGAAATAAAAGGCTGTAGGGGAAGCTGGTTCTTTGGACTCGCTTGACACCAACGGCAGAGGACTGCTGCCGTCCATTCCCCTTGCTAGCATGTGAAAACCGGTTGAGCTGTTCGTCTTGCTTTGTTTTTTTTTTTGTTTTGTTTTTTTTTGTTTTTGTTTTTTTTTGCCTGTCCCGTTTGGCTCTTTTGCCCTCAGAATTGTTGTCTAAAGGCAAAGAAAGATGCCCAACGGATTTACTTTACCAAACTGACCATCCCAGCCTTGCCATAATGGTCCATTTGATTCACCTTTTATTGTTTATTTTATTTTCACTTACTGAATACGGGACAGACTTGACTGGGGGAAAGAAGGGGAGAAAGAAAGAGGGAAAGAGAAACAGCTGAGAAGAGGGACGGGGGAGAAGGGCAAAAGACAAAAACCAACAGAACGGGCAGAGAAGAAAAAAATGCATATATCAATCACCTGGATCACCTGCTGAGAAAGAAAAAAGAAAACAAGCAGAAGAGAACAAGAGTAATAGAATAAACAACATCACAATGATATATGGGAATATGACAGTAAATACTAAATATTAAACATTATTGTGCAGCACATAAGATCAACAGAACACAGTGTGCTTTGAGGTAGGAGCCAAAAAGGGTATAGTTTGTGGGTGTGATCACCCGTGTGTACACCTGTGAGCATGGATGCGTTTGTTTTTTGTTTTTTTAAAAGGTTCCTTCATGTAATGATCTGCTAGAGGGTGTGGGGGGGCCACAGCCCCGTCCTCCAGGGCATGAAGCAGGTATGGAGGAGATCAAAACTCCAGACATCCAGAGGCCCCCAGAACACAAGAGACCAAGGAAGACCAACAGAGGGGCAGCCGCGCCACTGTCCCAGAAAGAGCTGAGGAGAGTCCCAGATGAGGGCTCATCGTCTTGCTTTGTTAACGGGAATAAGTCTCTAAACCAGCAGGGCCTGTAGAAGCGCAGACCCAACAGTCACCTCTCATTTTTTTATATTATGCTGGGAAATAGGTGCAGCAAATACACATGGAAATACAGTAAATAAGGCAAAAAATAATCAAATTTACAAATCTCAGATGTTGAAAGTCTGTATTTGTTATGACAACGTTTATTCTTTAACACAACCTGAACTCTTATAGACAGGTTTCTTGTAGCTTGTAGTCTTCAGGACTAGTTCTCCAGGCTTCTTGAAGGACATTCGAAGGTCTTCTTTGGATGTTGGCTACCTGTTGTTCTGCTCTCTGTCAAGATGAATCCACACTGCTTCAGTGATGTTGAGGTCCAGCTCCAGGAGAGGCCAATCCATGACTGACAGTGTTTCATTGTGTCCCCATTTCCCTTCCTTAAGACGGCTTGTTGACAGCTACCCAGATAGTTTCTGATGAGGCTTCAGTGAACAGTTAATGGATCAACTAAAGGGTCAAATGCATCTCTTTGGGCCTTTGTCAGATTTTTTTTTTCCTATTTCTTAAAGACATGACTTTCAGATAATATTCATCTGCTGTACATAGTACTTTTAGGCCCTCTAGGCCTTCCTTTTGTCCTCTACTTGTCCAGTTTCTTTAAATTACTTAAGGAAAGAATCTCAGCATGGATTAAATTGGAGGTGAAGGGAGCAGTGCAATGCGGGGCCATGTGTAGATCACAGCATGCTGAGATATGTCATTTTCAGCTAATAGTCCTTTGGGAATCACCTCGTTGGTGCAAAAATCCTATTTTATGCCTGTTGAACTGTGTTATCTTTGGGATTTTCTATAGATTCAACAAAGGAAATTGGAACAAATAATGTGCTTCTACGACAGGCTGCTAACAACAAAGTGCCAAAAGACACCATTTAAAATGTATCCTCTGCTAAGTTGTCTGTTATGTGGTTCATGTATTCGAGATCGGTGCCCTTTTTAAGATTGCATGATTCATAGGTCAGTGTTAAGAGGCTTAACCTGGAGACCTACTGCGCACGTTAAAAATGCTACAATAAGGCGTGACTCCTTGGAAGGAAAATATAAAGATATGACGATTGGTCGAAGACTTTTACACAGAACTGTAGCAGGCTTATGTCCCACCCCCACCCCCCAAAGAAAAAAGTTTTATTTTGCTCATTTAAAAAAAGAAATAACTTGAATTTGAGTGCATTAAAGGTAATCATTATAGCATTAGCAGACTCGTTTGTTTATTTTCCCAACAAAAATCATATTCATTTAATTTCACTACAAATTTTGAACCTCGCCATCCATGCTGCCCCCATCAAATTGCTTTTTCCCCCCGTAGTCTGAAGAAACATTGCATTAATCAGCTATTTATTCCATAAATTATACCTCCTCTGCAACACATTCAAACTTTGCTTTACACCTGCAATGCATCAAGGCAGTGTTGGTAATGAACATGGAAGCAGTTCCTTTACACTACAGCGCCACAGGGGATATCATGAATATGCAACACTTTAATACTCATCTCAGGAGGACTTTTAGCACACCTGCAATGAGTTCTTCTTCTTTACTCTTTTGTTCTCTCATCACAGAACTTTTGCTTTTTATTGTTGAGCTGCTGCTGCATGTGAAATGAAATAATGATGCACTTTGGTTTCAAACTGAGAAGTATGTCTAGCAGTGGGATGTGGATATTTCAACCCGCGTGAGATCGCTTGAGCAGCTGAAGCTGATAGGACTTTGAATTGGATGCCATGTGACACAGCGCTATATGGATTAAACTGCGGTCTAGGCTGATGCGAAGAAACAGGAAATTATATGAGTAATGAAAGTCATAACGGCACCATTTTCTTTTACTGCTGCTGATCTGTCGTCTATGTTCTCTTTACCACTGTGACTCCCCAGAGAGCGAGAAAGAGTGTGTCTGCGTGCGTGCGCGCGTCGGGATGTGTGCGCGCATGTGGCGATGAGACGGAAAGACAGAAAGAGAGCGAGTCGTATAACTTGATGATAGCACACTGCTGAGTTCAGCTCACTGGGTGTGAAATGATGATGATGATGATGAAGAGCAGATGTGATGTGAGTATAAAAAGAATAGACACACACACACACACTATCACACAAATATGAGGTAGTGATAGTAAAGCAAATATGAGCGCCCTGGAGCGTTTTGACTTGTTAGGGTCCAGATGTCTGGTTGGCTCTGAGCTTTTGGCAGCCAGACAGAGCAAGAAAGGACAGAAACACACAAACACACACGCAGATGCTTTCACACACAGTCATTTTTACACACAGTTGTTCAGTGTTGTACATTATGGATTTAGTGTTTAAAATGAAACACAAATGAGCAAAACAACAATAATCAAAATAATAACATCTCTTAAATATATACACGACTACCTTTCCCAGCCCATCACCAGTATGCTTCTCTTCAGCAACAACACCTGAGAGAGTCTGACAGCACGACCCAGGCCGGCATTCATTCTGTGAAGGCAGCGGCCGTTACAGTCCCACACCTGAAAAGAAGCCAAAATAACACTTAAATGCATTTGGACAACACGAAATGTTTTTAAAGTCTTTGGTACACCCTCAACTGCTCATTAATGCAAATATGTAATCACAAGACAGCAAGTCGGTGCATTTAGACATATAGCCATGGTCAAGACAAGCTGCAGGAGTTCAAACTGAGAATCAGAATGAGGAAGAAAGGGGATTTAAGTGGCTCTGAATGTAGCATTGTTGTTGATGCCAGGTGGGCTGGTCTGAGTATTTCAGAAACTGCAAAACCACCTCTAGAGTTTAAAAAGAATGGTCCCAAAATGAGAAAATATCCAGTGAGTGGCAGCTTTGGGTAGAAATACTTGTTGTAACCACTTGTTACAACCAGTTAGTATATTTCTGAATGCACAACATGCTGAGCCTTGAACCAGATGGGCTACAGCAGCAGAAGATCACACCGGGTGCCACTCCTGACAACTAGGAGTAGGAAACCGAGGCTACAGTTAACTCGGGCTCACCGAAACAGAAGATTGGATAAACATTGCCCGGTGGGAAGAGTTTCAATTTCTTCTGAAAAATTACGATGGTATAGTCAGAATTTACCGTAAACAACAGGAAACCATGGCTCCGTCTTGCCTTGTTTTAACTCTTCAGGTGGGGGGTGGTGATGTAATCATGTGGGGATATTTTATTTTTGCACCCCTTAGTACCAGCTGGGCATAATTTAAACACCACAGCCTACCTGAATATTGTTGGTGACCATGTTCAGCCCTTTATGACCACAGCATACCCATCTTCTGATCCTCTGATCCTGCATTCTGATTAATCCAATAGAGCACTTCTGGGATGTGATGGAACAATAGATTCTCATCATGGATGAGCTGTGTGATGCTGTCATGTCCATGGACCAAAATCCCTGAGGACTGTTTTCAGGACCTTGCAGAATCTGTGCCATTGAAGCAGCTCTGAAGGCAACCCAGTACTGGGAAGCTGCAGCTAACAAAGCGCCCAGTGGGTGTATGTTGCTTAAGGAAATTTACTAGAAATGGAATTACAGCTTTATTTTCTTGTCTAAAAAAAGGATTTAAAAAAATAAATAAAACCAATGTGTGTTTTTCTACTTTTGAAAGTGTCATTTTTCCCCCCAAGGAAGGATAAGGCAACATGACATTAGGGCTTTAATCCCCCGTCACAGCTCAGGCACCATTTCTTCTTCTGTGTCCAATTTTACACGATGACGCACTTTGCGTCTTTGTTTGTGCAATTTCACAAAGAAACACTGATTGGCTCAATGGGGACACTGTAATTAAAAGGTCAAAATTTCACATTTGGAATGGCCCTAACTGCTACACAACGGGTTCATTGTTGATGAAAATTGGAGCGATGATGCATCGTGTTACTAATTGGCCCAGGGGGGGCCCTGCTTCTTCTGCTGAGAATGACTTGTGTGGTTGTTTCAAGCAGCGGTGCAAGTATTTCTGACGCTACTTGCACATGGATGCATTCTCACAAGGTCTCATGGGGTCAGAGAGCTGATGTGGTTGATTATATTGATTGCAAAAATGCATAATTATTTTATTTATTCGCAGAGAACTACTGCAGTAAGCTCAAAGTCATTAAAAACAGTCTCAGAATGCTACATATGGCAAGCTGTTTTCACATTTAATACCTACACTGGATGTGTATTGCAGAAATCTGTCATTCAATTCTTCGGAGCCCAAAAAGAACATTTCAGATATCAAAAAGGTCGTTGTCTCTCGGAGAAATGGTGTCCATTTAAGTGCACTGCACATTCTCTTTCAGATATTCTTAATTGCATTTTTCAAATCCAAAATGAATATGGGCTGAATCTGCAGTGGAATTACTACTTGGAAAAACTCCCATTTTGGATATCTAAAATTAATTTCTGATTAGTTACAATTCCGACTGAAGATATATTTAATTCCCCTCAATTCGAGATAACTGCCTTCTCCTCATTATACGTTTTAAATGAGGGGTTAACTAGTCAGAATGAGGTTGTAGACATCTTGAGCTGTAATTCTAACTATTCAAAATGATGTTAATGATATCTCAGAGTTTCCTTTTCTATAGCTGAAATGTAATTATGGATATCTTGAATTAGAGTTTCCATTAGTTGAAATTACATGAGAAATAGCTGTAATTCAGTCAGAAGCTCCTTTGTGTGTGAAGCAGGGGCAGCTTGGGATCCAAACATAATGCCACTGCAAACATCTGGAAGCAAATAACTTAGAAAACGGAAATTCCTACGAGCGAAATCTACTGAACAAAGCTCACAAGTGCTTCAAACTCCTGGATGATAAGCTCTTTTTATTACATGTTCAGTAATGATTAAAACTTGTTATTATGTTTGAGATTCTCACAGCTGTTATTTTTGTAGTAAAAACTGGATTGCAAACATATGTGCTAGTCTGATTAGTCTGACTGAAATGATTCCACTACAATTTGGTAAAATATCAACATTAATATTTGTAACATTATTTCCAGACACTGAAACTTAACTAGAGCTTACTAAATGAGGAAATGGCTTGCCAGCTAAAAGATCTTTAAACTACCAACAAAGAAGAAACTGTGCAAGACGGGATTCTGCCCTGAGGAGATCTAGTGACAAACGACAGTGTAAGAAAACAGATTTTTCTCATAAATGAATATTTAGATCTAACGAATCTGTCCTGGGCCATGTTGGCCCAGAATTGTTAGTTTTCATGTAATTTTGTATTTTGTTCTTTATTTAGGCCATGGTTCCTGGGTTGCTCTGTTAAGTTGTTCCTTATTTGATTTCCCCTTGTGACTTTTACCCCCTGTGTGCCCCTCTGTATCTGTGAGCCCTCGTCTCCCCTCCTTGTGTTTCATTCAATGTTTTCCCCAGCCTGTTATGTCTGTGCTCTCTCTCTCCTGTCTGAACCTCTGTGTACTTCCTGTTTTACTTTGACAGTCTCTCGTCAGTATGCGTCATGTTGTGTTCACTCCTTCCCTGTCTCGTTACGATTATCTGTTTCAGCTGTGTTCCCCGTGTGCTCCCACTTCCTTCGTTAACCCTCTGTGTATTTATGTCCGCGTCTCCCTCAGTTCTGTGTCGCGTTCTCGCTCATGACTGTGTGCCCCTCCATGTGTTTCCTCGTGAGTCAGTTCCTTTATGACTTCCCAGTTTAGTTTCACTGGCGACAGTGGGGAGGAAAAACTGTCTTTAAACGGGCAGAAACCTCCGGCAGAACCAGTTTGTCCTTTTCTTCTTCCACTTTAGTTGCTGTCCTCCAGCTGATTACAAAACTCTTGCAGTTTTAGATTTTTAGACTCAAAGTCCTGGACGATGCGTTTTCCTTCTTTCAGTCTTTCTTGTTGTTGCTCTTTCTGTTGAAGAAGGTCTTTATTTTGGCACAGTGTTTCATCCAGGCTTTCTTTCAGCATTCGGTATTTTTCCTGCATGCTCTTCAGTTCGTGCTGCATGTCTCGTTGCTTTTTGTCATGCTCTTCCTTCTGTTGGAGGAATTTATTCTTTTCTTCCACAGCTTCATGGAGCTGTCTTTGGAGGAGCCGATTTTTTCGGTCCATGTATTGGAGATCCCGTTGTATCTTATCACTCATCGTTTTCTTGTCGTGGAGCTGGTTGGTCATTTCTTTTAGTTCTGCACTTTTTTGCCTGTTTTCTTTAATGAGGTGCACAATCTGCTCTCGGGTCTGAGCAAACTTGATTCCCCAGCCCTCATTAATAATTCTTATGTCCGGCTGGCGCTTCCGCTTATCCTTTTCAGGGTCGCGGGGGGCGCTGGAGCCTATCCCAGCTGTCACAGGGCAAGAGGCGGGGTACACCCTGGACAGGTTGCCAGTCTGTCGCAGGGCCCAAAAAATCATTCAGCAAAAACTTTAGGAAGGATTAAATCAACAACATGGTTCATTCTTAAGTGGAAGAATGCTCAGCAACACCAAAAAGGCCTGACAGACCACAGAAGACACATAAAGTGCATGATGACAGAATTATTTCCATGGTTAAATAAAACAATTTCACAGCATTTAACCAAGTTGTGATCTCTCTCAGAGAGGCACGACTGCCTGTCAGCTCTGTTAAGATGTCGGCTGCCAGTGGAACCCAGTCACTAGTGTTTATTGATGTGAGTGTTAACTGTGTGAAGTGTACAGGACTATACTTTCTGCTCAGATTCAGCCAAACACTGTATAACTGATCAGAGTTTCACAGTGTAAATGGATAATGACTCATTGCATACCTTGAAAGTCACCCAAGAGTTTCTCAAGACAAAAGAAACAGGATATATCAGTCACCTGATCTAAACCCAGCAATGCAGCTTTTCAGTTACTGAATAAAAACGTGAATGCAGAGAGACCCACAAACAAGCAGCAACTGAAGGTGGACCGGCAGAGCGACTCAAGGGAGCAAACGTAGCATTTGTTCACGTCCACGTTCTAGACATCAGGCAGTCATCGACTGCAAAGGATTTTCATCCAACTCTTAAAAATAATACTTCCAGTTAAAATTACGTTAGATTGTCCAGTTACCTTCGAGCTACTGTTTATGTATTAACAGCATTAACTGTCCCAAATTGGTAAAACAAAATGTTGGTCAAACCCCTTGAATTTCAATCACATCTGGATTTTTTTGATGTTTTATTCACTGTGGCGGTGTACAGAGGCAGGATTACACATTATAGCATATCCTGCAAACCCTGAAAAATGTAAATGAGATCAGTAAGATTTGATTCTGTCATGATTAGGCTGTGTGCAGGCAGGATGAGGACCCAAACGCAAGCTCACGGAGGCAGGAATGAACTCAAAACACAGTGTTATTGCTGACGGAAGTTAAGGCGATACAAAATAAAGTATTATTTCATATTAATGAAGATATAAACTTGTAAAAAAAAAATTAATATTGTAAAGTGATAAAATAACAATACAGCAAACAAAAAATATTCTTCCTCACACTGAAAAATATTCAGCATTGCCATAAAGCACCCACATCAGCTTGACACAGCTAGAGATACAAATGGGAACACTAAATGATATTGCTAAATCTAAATTCTTAGGAATATTGTTTGTCTTACAACATATATCATCTGATAATCACCTCTGATAGTCTCCAGCACCTGAGAAAAAACACTATTTGAATTCACAGTGATCCAGTGGGGAAATTGGCAAGTACCTTTAGACCCATTAGACACAAACACCAACCATTTTACCATTTTCGGGGGGAAATTTGTGCCAGTTTGTCAAAAAGCTGGTGTTGTCCCTTCAAATCCACGTTTGGCCATTAGCCAACAGTTAATCACACAATAATCTAACACAGTGAGTCGCAGCTGATGTAAATGTAACCATGCTGGTTTGCAGCTGCACACATCTATTTTGTAGTGCCCATATCAGGAGTAAATACAACAATTTCCTAGAAACATTGTCCTAAAAAGCTGCTACTCCACATTAATTCACACTTTAATTTTGCATTTCACTCAGGCTTTAACATTTCCATGAGGACTAGCCGGCAGCTGTACTGTGCATCTTCATATCCGTACAAATCCGTGTGTGTGTGTGTGTGTGTGTGTGTGTGTGTGTGTGTGTGTGTGTGTGTGTGTGTGTGTGCGTACGCCTGTCCACCTACTTTGACCTCTCCGTCGGCGCCCGCGGTAAACAGTCGGGTCTGCGTAACGTCTAGGGCCATGGTGGAGATCTCAGCATCACCATGGCAACGGTGGAACTGCTTGACCTTTTGTCCTGTGTCAGTCAGCCAGAAGATCACAGAGGAGGCAGAGTCGCTGCTGACTACCTGCAGAGAGAGTTTGATCCATGTTATGCTACAGCAAAGGCGCTAATGCATTCTTTAATGATGCTCACATAACCAATCCATTCTCCACGCTTATTTTAGCGCTAAGCCACCGCTGAAGAATACATAATGGGAACAAGAGGAGGAAGAAAAACACGAGTGTCGCACAATAGGTGCTCATTTTCACATGTTTGGTGTCTGCTGCCGCGTCAGTGGGAAACAGCTTGTTAAGAGGAGTGAGAAGAACTGGAGAACTTACCTATTGTATTAATTGTACATGTGGAAACACAAAGAAATAAAACAGCAGGTCACAGAAGACCATGTCACTGACATACCTGTCTGAACCGACTGTTATACAGCACACAGGTAACAGGATGTTCATGGCTACTGGTTTTCTTCTCCTCCCTCTTGGATTCCAGCAGGAGAAGCAGGCTGTTGAATGAAAGCACAAGGTGCTGGCGCTCCTCATTGAGAAACAGGAAGGGGTGTGTGTCCCCCTGTATGTTTGGAAAGACACCGGCCAGACGGTGTGTGCACAGCTGGCTGGACACATCCCACAGACAGAGCACCTGGAAGGATAATAAGGGCTCTTATGTGTCTGTGCTTCAGGGCAGATATTTTGGTACATATCCACATGTTCCTAAAAAAGAAAAGTGCCACTAAAAGCTATCGCTCCTACAAAAAAACTTTTATTCAGTGATTACCAAGCAAATACATCGTTGCACCATGAAGAACTGCTCCTCTGGTTGCAGTTTTAGTGGCCATATTGCTTCTAACGGCAACAACATGCCTGTCGCTGCTCCAGAAATTCTTTCAGAGTGAACTGAGGTAAAGCCTTCAGAGTTTCTTGCAGTGGCAGATGGTGTTTGAGCAGAGGCAGATGGAACATAAATCACTTCTAAAATATTCATTCTCTTCAGAAAAGCCAAAGAGAAGGCAAACATGCACGGTGCTACAACAGGGAGAGGAAAAGCAACAGAAGCACCAACATCCTCTTTGCATCAGAAAATAAAACAAGGCTTTAAACGAAACACCAGCTGACAGTGGCAAGAAAAATGTGAAACAGGCTCGTCCCCAACACCTCGTTCGTCTGCAGTAATTAAAGCAAGGAATAACAATTAATATTACAATTACGGGGCTCTTCATCTCTACATTATCTGCACTAGTAGCGGGTCTGCGCACCCACTGAAGGGCACTCCTACCTTATCTTTGGAGTAGCTGAGGAGTTGTTGCTTGGTCTGCAGGAAGCAGACAGCAATGACGGGGCTTGTGTGTCCACCAAGGGCGCACACCGGCTCAGAGGTCACGTAAGGATTCCACAGTAAGACGTGATGATCCACACCTGCTGTGGCTACAACCAATCAGAGGCACCATTCAGACCTGGAAGTAACAGGCTTCTTTGTGATCCTAACACAAGCGGACAGCTCCAGGCATGTTAGTTCACACCTGGCATAAGAATGCATGTCCAGTGTCTTCCGGTGACTTTTCCTCTCTATATGGAGATAATCATTTACATGACTTCTGTTTGCAAATGAAGATCAAATGCCCGCACGGGTCCCCTCCAAGTCAAATCCACCCCACCATGAGCCCACCTGTGATTAAACAAACAGGTTTACTCACTATTTATTTATTTACATGCACAGTTGGCCAACAGCCTTATGCAAAAATCTGTCAGATCTCAGTGCATTCCGACTTGGAGATAACTGCATGTTGATTCTGGTAGCAGGTCCGGTCAAACGTAGGTTTCAGAAATGGACTTGTGCCGGACTTTGATCTCGAGTCTTCGCAAATCGAAATTATGTAAAGCTCACTCGCATACAGAGCGGGGTAGTGAGATCCAATTACAGGTGGTCATTCAAGATGCATTTTAATCCCAAGGGTGAACTGACTGATCATCAAAAGAGACATTTCAGTGCCAGGTCTGAACAGCTCCCAAATTAGCGGAGAGATTAATTGCAGTTATTTCCAGGGAACAATACCGCTCCCAGCCCCCTCCACCACCACAACCAATTTACTGTTCAATGAGGCATTTGACAGTTTTGATGATGCATTGTTAGTAAATTTAAGTTGATTGATTGAGAACTGTAAAAGCATTCACGTTTTTGCAATTATTTAGAAACACATGGTATGGTACATTAGACATTTAATAGATAGTGTACAATCATTAGAGTTTTTTTTGTTTTTTTTTATGTTTTTTTTATGTAAAACCTCTAAGTTAAACCTGAAATGAAAACCTTCAAGTGAATAAATATGATTCATATACACTCATGGTAAAAACAAAGTGCAGCCTCTTTCATTCAAGGTTCTATCAGGCATAATAAAAAGGTAGCTAAATATAATCTGAGGTTAATACAGCCTTAAATGAACAACAACAGACAAAACGACAAAATATGACATATTACACTGTGTACAACCTTACTGCTTCCATAGGAATTAAGAAGGTAATTAGCAGCCAGGTGCTAATAATCAAATGTACTTGATTAAGTGACCATTTGCATGTAAAAGCAGAAGGTTTTGGCCATAATGCACAGCGCCATGAACGCAAGCATACTTAATGTCGAGCACGGTGGTGGAGAGCTGATGATCTGAGCTTGTTTTGCAGTCACAGGACCTTAGGATCATTGAGTGGACAATGAACTGAATACTAACATATTAGAGTCACATGTGAGGCCATCTGTCTGACAGCTAAAGCTCGTCATCCAGAACAGTGATGTTTTGAATCATGAGGAGGACATAGTTTTTTTTTACATACTTCTGCATTTTATCTCAGTTTTTGTGAAATAAATAATGTCAGAGTCTTCATCTGAGGTTGCATTTGCCAAATTTCAATTCGTAGTAAGGACCAAATTATTTTTATCATGTCGTAATACCTAAAACCTTGAAAATTACATTTTACCATGACTCTATGTCATCATACTTTATGTTGTACAGCCACTTCGTTTGGACCCACCTAACAGGCCGAGTCCAATATGGAAGTCGACGTCCCACACACCGTCCTTTGTAGAGTAAGAAGTGATTCGTAGGCTCGTGCTTTCCTTTTCCCTCCAGCCAATCACGATGCTGCTCTGTGGTGCGATGCTGCACGACACAAAGGCCTCAAGTGAGCCCAGGTAACGCACTGCAAGAGGCATAATAGTCAGAAAAGTGAAAGTAAATCAGAAGTGGCATACTGTAGTTAGCTTGACTCCATCCAGAAAAAAGCAAGTAGATAGTATAACATTATATTAACATTTCTGCAGTTTATGTCATTGTAAATTTCTGCTTTAGCATTAGGAGCTGCTTATTTGTCATCGTCTTCCAATCCACAATAACTACAACTGGTTTCATCATAAAGGAAAAGCTGTATGGCTTGTACAAACACAGCAATAGGCTTTTTATCTACAAGCTAATTTCAAGAGAAGAAAATAATCCTAAACAATAGCTGCTGCCTTCCTGTGTAAACAGCAAAAGTTACTGGCAGAGTGACTAAATTAGTTTCAAACTTGACAAATTCAATATAAAAACAACATTGCAACATATTTTGATGATGACACACTGCTCATCTTCTTTCATTTCCTCAAATTATATCCTTCTCCTTGCTGATGCCAAAATGCTCTCACTAGCACGGCTCCAAAGGATATCCATCCACTCTCTGAAACGGTTGCGCTAAATGTGCAATGACCGCAGCCGTATAGTAAACCGACCAATTCTCAGGAGCTCAATATAGCATAGAATTAGGCGGTTATGATTTGCTCACTGGTATTACAGAAAACGTAATGGATCTTGCATCACCATCTATCTCAATTAAGACTTTGATTGAGACCAGCTAAATTGGTTGCCACATGTCTCTATTAGAGGCTGCTTAACTTTCAAAGCCTGCACAAGCTAAGGGCTGGTTTTGAGATGGCATGTGACAAGTCGTAGGTCAAACACTGGCTGGAGAGCTTGGGGCAAATAATTATATCTGAATACACTTCACGCATTCCCATCTTTGCTCCGCTCCGTGAATTTAAGAGATTAGTGGATTTTCAGACAGCGCGTTGTGACTCATCATTGATTAATGATCCCTTCTCTTATTCATTGACAAGCACAGCTCATCAAACTAGTTGTGATGCAGACTCAGATACAGAACATCTGCTTCCTTAGCCGGTGCTGCAGCTATTCTCGCACTTTCACTGCTGAGATTGGAAATAACACAGAAACAGCAGGAGTCATTGTGTGTTTATATCAAAGCAAACCTCTCGTGTTGTGCAATAAATCGCTGCACGTTATGGGAGATTTTTATGTTACCTACACGCTCTCTCCATCACTAACACACCCCTTCCTTGCACCTCTCATTCTTTGTCCTTATAGGACTGTTGTCCATCCCAATTTCCTCCTAATTTGCTCTCAATTTCCCCTCACTGATCCACCGCTGTCTCTTTCTCCTTCCTCTCCTCCTCTCTCTGGTGGCCCATGAGCCTGAAGGTTTGGAGGTCTGGATAACCAGGCATGTCTAATGGTACACAGCCCACTCATACTGCAGGGTGGGAAACTTCAAAAGAAAAAGCACCAGCACCCCAGAGGTATGCAAACACACACGCACATGCATTCACGCGGGCTGCCTTTATTTACAGTCAGAAATGACGACACACACACAAACAAGCGTGCTCTTGCTGATTCACGTGCATGTGCACACACAGATTGTAAAATTTTCATTTAACTAAAGCTTTTAATGTTTCGCCATTGTATCCTTTGTTTCCCCATTCTTTGTTATTCCTTTTTCCCCATTTATTGAGCTTATTTATACGTGCTTTATTCTTGTTTTCGCTTTTATCAGGATTCCCCCCCCCTTTTCAGCGAATCCAGCCTCAGAGCGTTGTCTCGGCTGAATCATTATCAAACAGCCCAATAACTCTTCAGAGAGCCTCTGTCCAAATGATGCAATCGAGATAAAACTAAACGACCTCTTTGTTACCCACGCTGAGCTGCAGTGGGGTGGGGTGGGGGTGGGGGGATCTCAGCAAGCCAGACCTCAAGTTCCTGACTTTATATCAACAGTAAAAAGTCTGGCTATGAAGAGAATGACTCAGGACTCACTGCATGTGTGTCAGCGTGCCTGCATCAGTGACCGGGACACACCCAGGCGTTTTCATTGTGTTGCATAAGCTGTTATTGCAACGACACCGGAGAGGTGACCAAGCAAGCCTGTGGCTCTCATCCCAGGTGTGAAGGGTAAAGTGTGTGTGTCTGTGTTTGCGTGGGTGTGTTAAGTAGGTCTGACACCCAGAATGTGTTGTTTCTATCGGATATACTCCTGATTTCATTCTGACCTGATACTGGAGAGCTGCTTTTTTTTTTTTTAACCTGAGGCTGAATACAGTTGTGCACAGGAATGACAAACAGAAGCATTTGGGTTCTGATTATCGCTGCTCATGCAGGCTATTTCAGCTGGCTCCTTCTTTTGCATACCATATGAAATAGCAGATGTGCAAACAGAGGAGTTTTCACTGGGACAAGACAACAAAAGAGAAACTACAGCTGCAAGAAAGACATGAACTTTTACAAGAATGTTAGGCTATAATTAAAGAGAGAGGGGTTTGTTAGTATGCTTATGTCTCTTTGATGGTTTGTGTGTGTGTGTGTGTGTGTGTGTGTGTGTGTGTGTGTGTGTGTGTGTGTGTGTGTGTGTGTGTGTGTGTGTGTGTGTGCGCGTGCGTGCGTGTGCACGCGTGTGTGTGTGTGTGTGTGTACTTTCTACCTTTTCTAACCCAGCCAGGCGCGTGTGCTTGGTGTGTCACGGTGTAACAGGAGCGATGCTTGCCTTTGGCCAGATCATCCCAAAGGATGATGTCTGCTGAGTCAGAGTCTGTCCTCAGACTGAATCTCTCAAACAGGAAGATCTGGGCTGAGGTGAAATATAAAGCGCTGACCTGGGAATATACACAGACACTCACAGTCGTTGAGCAGTGGACCTGTTCGATTCAGATTTATTTATGTAGCGCCAAATCACAACAACAGGCGCTTACATTCACCTTACATTCTTTAGCTCATAGGGGGTCACTTTGCGACAGTGGGGAGGAAAAATGACTTTTTAACAGGAAGAAGCCTCCAGCAGAACCAGGCTCGCAGAGGATCAGCCATCTGCCATCAGCGGTTGGGGGTGAGGGGAAAGAGAAAGAGAAGAAAGAGAGCATATGGAGGCAGGACAAAACAGACTAAGGGAGAGACAAGACAAGGATTTAATGACATGCTGCAGTGGTTTATAAATAGGGAGAGAAAAGAGGCAAGTGGAGCATAAGTGCTCATTGCATCACACAAAGTCCCATAGCAGCCTGAACCTATAGTAACATAATGAACACATATGTGGATAATGAGGATAACGCCTTCCTCTCTTGTTCTTTAGTAAACTAGTTCATGCATTTACTACTTCTAGGCTAGACTACTGTAATTCATTATTATCAAGATGTCCTAAAAACTCCCTAAAAAAGCCTTCAGTTGATCTAAAGAGTACTGGCAGGGACTAAAAAGAAAGAAACATATTTCTACCATATTGGTTTCTCTTCATTGGCTCGCTGTTAAATCCAGAATCAAATTTCAAATCCTTCTCATCACATACAAGGTCTTGAATAATCAGCCCCCATCTTATGTGAAAGGCCTGGTGCCTGAATCACCCCATTAGAGCACTTTTTCTCTCAGACAGCAGGATATGTAAAAGTAGAATGGGAGCCAGAGCCTTCAGCTTTAAGGCCCCTCTTCTGTGGAACCAGATCCCGGTTTGGATTTGGGAGACAGACACCCTTTCTACATTTGAGATTAGGCTTAAAACTTTCATTTTTAATAAAGCATACAGTTAGAGCTGGACCCTGAATCTTCCACTAGCTATGCTGCTATAAGCGGCTGGGGTGTTTCTTTTTCACGCTCCATGTGTTTCTACAACACTCTGCATTTACTCATTAGTTATAAATTTCTCCTCCGTTGCAGCAGATGGGTGCCCCTCCCTGGGCCTGGTTCTGCTGGTGGTTTCTTCCTGTTAAAAGGGGGGGTTTTTTTTGCTTCCCACTGACGCCAAGTTCTTGCTCATATCTTCTGTGGATTATTGTAGGGTCTTTGCCTTACAATATAAAGTAACTTGAAGCGACTGCTTGCGATTTGGTGGCATATAAATAAAACTGAATTAAGTTCTTTTTCTTCTCAATCATTTGCTTTTCTTTGTATGTGTGTATTACCCGTCCTCCAATGTCTCCTATAGTGAGAACAGCCTGGTCAGGGTTACAGGGATCTACCCAATAGTCTAGACACCAAGGAGTAAAGTTCAAGCCCTAGAGTAGATAAGAATATATGAGATATATTGCCAGTTCTTATGTTCTTAATAATGCAATGGAATCAAGCTGATGGTAAAATGAAAATAACACAAAACACTAAAAAAAATCTCCTTGTTACCTGGAGTTTACACTTGCAGCTGAAGGTCTTTTCACACACGAAGTCATAGAAACACACCTCTTTACTTGTGAAAGCCACAGCTATCTGAGACTAAAGAAAATGGAGTTTGTTAGAAAACACAGAAACATGGAGACATGCAACCTGTCCCTATTATATAACAAGGATTTAGCAGTTTGCCAAACTGTTAATTAATGCACAATGGGGGGAAAAAAATCCTCATGTATTATTCAACGCGGTTATACAATACAGAATATGGCATCCATAAATCTGTCGTTTAAAGAAATGCCAATTAAAACTTACAATCAATTATTGATGGTGTTATTACTAAAAAATGTATGTTTACTTTCTGATCTTTATGCACCAGCTTCGTGTCTGAAACGCAATTAACCAAAGCCACAGATCAATAATTCATTAATTGAGTGGAGTATTTGTTTATCTCTGTGCCATACAATATCTGCTCCATTAAATGAGGCTACTTATCAGTTATTAAATTATAAATCCATTTCTTTGAATAATATTTCTTGAACTACGCTTCAGGAGCCACGATGCAGCAGTAATCGATGAGAGGACTGATTAATAGTTAGGTATGCATCTCTCAGTATGTTGATAGGTTCACCTTGTCGACGTTTTGCATCAGCACCACATCTGTGACCCAGAGGTCCTTGGGTGCGACTGTGCTGTTCTGCAGTCGATGAGTGTGCAGAAGGGACATGTCCTCCGCATCCCGCAGTCCTACGTTTCCTCCTTTACTCACAGTGAGATACTGACCTGAACTCTGCAGGTACAGCACCTGAGGAGGCCAGAGGTTATTACAAGCAAAACATTTAAAGAAAATATCCACAGAAAGACTACAATTCACACTTCCCCGTAACACCAGCCTTTAGCTTTATGCCCCAATGAAGCTTGCTACATTAGAGAGTGGCGTTATTTATTAAAACCTGAGGAGACAGCTTTTAAAAACCAATTTAAAATATTAATTATGGCTTGAATTTTCCTCTTCTTGCTAGCTACTTTATAACCGCAGAACTACCCTAATATAAGTTCTCTAAAAATGAGCCCCTACTAAATCTTCCACTCATTGGATACAGGTGAATAAAAGGAGCCGTTCTGTGCTGAATCTAATAAAATTGAGAATTAATCATTACAGGAGTTATTGGGTTACCAAAACTTGGAGCTGTAAAAAATAAATTAATTCATTTTAAAAAGCTTGAAGCTGACTGCATCTAATGAGCAAGAGACAAAGTAGATCTTTGATGAAAGGTAGTTTATTAAAATTTCACCGCAGAGGTAAGAGGTCAGATGTTCTGCAACGTAATTGCTGTCTTCTCCCTTTTCACAGTGTACCTTTGTAAGATCTCCCAGATTCGCATGTCATTTTTCCATAATTATTATAATTACATATTGATATACAGCTGGTGAGTAACTGATACAATGCGTTTATCTGTAGTGCGAGCGAAGGGCTATCATTTTGGGGCTCTTTTAGCAGCTTTTTCGTTGCTTTAAAAGCTGGAAGACAAAAACTGTTATTCAATTTGAAGTATGTACCCAATGAAGTGTCGGTGAACCTGTAACTGCTAAATGGCAACAAAATAACTTTTATACTTAACAGTATATGGTATACTTTAGTAAGTATTTCAGTGTATGCAATAGATTCCCATTTAGCTTGTAATAGGGAAAAGCAACGTTCAGGAAGAAATGGTGGTAGATGAAACAAATAATATAGGACCATGTAAAATGGGCAGGTGCAAATCCCTGGGGAACTCTGATGAGGACAAGCATTTCAGAAATAGCATGTTCTGTGGGGTGCTGCTGGTTAGCAGCACTGAGTGGTCAAATGAGGGACAGACTGTCCACAAGGTCTCGGGGATGTGCTTGTATTACTAAAACCTCACAATACTGGCACCAAGGGGTACTTATAGTCTTAGAACCATGCTATAGGCAGGTATCTTTGCTATTAAAGCTGTTGTGTTGCTCTGGCTCATCATAGTTATGTGAAATATCAAACACCAGAAGTGATTTTGGGAGACAATTACATGACAGAGCAGCTCTAGAAGTGACTTTGAGGAAGAAAAAGATGCAAGATAATGTGTGTTCTAACTGTATGATCCATGTAATACTGCAATGGGGCGGGGCGATCGTGGCTCAAGAGTTGGGAGTTCGCCTTGTAATCGGAAGGTTGCCGGTTCGAGCCCCGGCTCGGACAGTCTCGGTCGTTGTGTCCTTGGGCAAGACACTTCACCCGTTGCCTACTGGTGGTGGTCAGAGGGCCCGGTGGCGCCAGTGTCCGGCAGCCTCGCCTCTGTCAGTGCGCCCCAGGGTGGCTGTGGCTACAATGTAGCTTGCCATCACCAGTGTGTGAATGGGTGCGTGAATGGGTGGATGGATGACTGGATATGTAAAGCGCTTTGGGGTCCTTAGGGACTAGTAAAAGCGCTATATAAATACAGGCCATTTACCAATGTAATGTAATGTAACATGAAAATAATATTACATGTTTACTGAGGCTCTTCCATCACATTATCGTCTCCTCAAAATCACTTCCATTATAGACAGACAGACATATATAGCAGAAGCTCACAGATAGAGAGCTTCTGCTGTATTTTATTTAACATTTAATGTTCTTTTGCAGCATTTTTCTATTTGCTTGTGTTTTCTTAAGTTGCACTGCCCAACAGTTTGGTCTACAATTGTAGCAGACATAAAGCAAATATTAATATTTGGTGTTACCATTTAATGAATACAAGTCCAGAATTCACTCCTTTTAGCTCAGTTTTGGTCTTCAACAAGCCCTGAGTGAAATGTGTACAAAAAAAATGCAAAAGCTGCAAGCTGTTGGTGGATTTGTCACCATTAGTAACCACTTCCTGCTTTGCTACAAATTTGCCAGGGTTATAGATACAGTACATTGTTTCCATATTCTCTATTTGATACTTAACTAGTGGAGTAATGGTCAGAAATGAAAGCTATCTAAGCAACAATACTCTGCCTCTTTAAGGCTGTCAAACCTTCCAGGCACTTGGAGAACAACTGACACAACAGTCTGACATTTCGACATCCTCGGGATTGAAAGATTAAAGTGATGAGCCGTCACTTTATCCAAAGCGGTGGGGACTTCATACCGGCTGCTTCATTTACATATTAATTGATAGATGTTAAAGGAGTCCAGAGCCATTTATCTCCAAAGGAGTCAGCCATTTTGATGAGCAAGACCCTAATACTTTTTGAACGTTTCCTTCCACAATGTTTAATAATGTGCAATTCCATCCAGTCAGCAGAGTTTTGGATTCCCTAGACTGCCAATGTCAAAATGTTTTCAGATAACATGCAGAGGGTCATTGGTTTGGGGGGGGGGGGGGGGGGGGAGAAAAGGGGGAAAAGGCAACATGCTATGACTTTTCTTCGTGTAAGTCTCTACTAGGTTAAAGGACCTTTTACCTTTTGAACAGGGTCTCGATGTGGACAGGTGAGGGTGCGTGGTGGCTTCCAGCAAGGCGCACTAACAGTTTTGCTGTTCTTTAATTTATTGGAAAGCTCCATCAGCAGAAATGAGCACAGGCCTCCCCAGTCAATGCACTCTTTCTCCTTTGAGGTGTCGCTGTCCAGGAGGAGGCCACTGCGCTGCTGACTGAGAACCACGCTGTCAAACAAGAAGCCATATTCCTCCTCGGACCCGTGGCCAACTGATGACCAAGCAAGATCGATGAACTGAATTCGGGACAAGGAGCGGGATGCACCTGAGAAGTCCTGCATTCAACAGCAACAGGATTGTGAGATATTGCACAATCTTGGCACACAGCTGAATACAGCCAACTAGTGCACTCCCAGCATCAGCAAAGTTGGTCAATCATGAGTGTGGACTATGTAAAAGATGGAAATAGCTTCAGGCTATTTAAAGCCTCCCTTTTTTGCCTCCAAAGTACCCCCACTTTAAAGAAGTCCATGAGCACTTTAACCTCAGTAAACAATGTCTCCAATCTCTTTGAAACTGTTAGCTAAAACTAGTGCATCTCTTAGCTATTATAGTAAGGTATAAGACTAATACCTAAGGTTAGTTTCAAGTCTCAGTTATTGAAGCAAAGTATAAGACTGACAGCTAAGACTAGTTTCAAGTTTGAGCTATTGTAGTATGGTGTAAGGCTAATAGCTAAGATTAGCTTCAAGTCGTAGCTGTTGTAGCAAGGTGTTCCATTTAGAATGGAACACACAATAAATCAAGGTGTGTTTAAGACTGTGGCTACACTGTGACAGGAAATTGGTGCAGTTCAGGGCATCACAAATAAGCGACTTACTTCTAGGTGGCTACCTCCATCTTTTATACATCAGTTATGAGAAGAACCCAAAAATTAGGGCAGTACTTGAACAAATTAACTTGACAAGCTGTATATACTCCAGTAAACTAAAAGTAAGTAGAACATACCCAAACCCTAATGATTTCTTAGTAAATCCCTGAAGATTCCCTTGTTTGTATAGCACTTCTTATCAGATCTAAAGGTATGGTTCTATACTGTCAAAATTGGAGAGAAATAATTTAACCCTGTTCTTTAAATGTGAAATAAAGGTGCTGTAATACAAGGCTGTCAATAGACTGACTTGAAATCAAAGACTCACAAGGAAAAGGTTCTGTAACTTTCTATAATCCTCAGCGTTCATTCTGCTTTCAAGCTGTGCCACCTCCATTCTCGTTCCCATGGTTACAGCTCAGACCTGTCAATCAATCAGCAATAAACCAGGTGAGGTCAAGGAGGTAAAATGTGTGTCTGCTTGCAGGTTGGTGTGGAATAGGGAATACACACACACACACACACACACACACACACACACACACACATACATCACTGAATAAAATAGATTTCCCAACGTCTATGTGTTACATGACAAAACAAGATGCACTCAGAATAATCCCTCAATAACCTGCCATATCTATTTCACATGGGTCGTCATGCCACCGTGATCGTACAGCAAGGTCACAGCAGCAGCTTATTCTTGCCTCTTTTCACTGTTGGATAGCGTGCAAAGGTTTCCGCTATTTTCCGAACTGCAAGACTTTAGGAAGTAGTCAAACAAGCCCCCCCCCCCAAAAGATAATTTCTCAGAAAGGCAGCGGGTTGCCAAAGCATGTCGAGTCTGTCATATCCGTTAGTGTGAAATAAAATACAGTCAGATAGATGGAGAGAATAAAAGTGTCAATAAAAGGGAATGATTTCTGAAATTGCTCTGTGCTGAAATTAAAAGCGCATTTGAAGTCAAAGGGAGAAAGTTTCTTTTTAACTCCAACTCTCCTACAAAACACTCCAAGGGGCAGCGGGGCGGCAAACACTGTTTCATTTTTAGCATGGCATAAACGTTTATGAGACAAATTCACTGGATGTGGCATCAAACTGAACAGAGATTTAGATGACAGGCTGTGTAATGAAAGCAAAGGGAAAATAAATAAATAAATCAATGCTTTGCTGCAGCTATTATCTTTTTTTTATAACAGTGATGAACTGCAGTGTGATCTTGACATGATAGTTAAACCAGACAACAGGTTCGCAGTAGACTGCAAGATGACTTTAGACTACTGTAATATTTAAAAGAACACCGATACTCATGGGACAATTTCTTCACATCTTGTTTGTGAGCGTGATAACTTCTAATCAACCACATCCTGACTTGTTTTGTGGCACGCCGCTGGCTTCAGTCTGCATGCGACTGCAAAGACGCAACTCTATAAAGAAAAATGAACACAGAAAGCTTGATGTGCCGTCCAAATTGCTGCTGCTTGAAAGGTAAGAGGCATTTCTTATGAATGCATCCACCTCTGGGAAAGACTCCTTTTGCAATCTTTTAGCAAACACACTTATCAGGGTTGCCTCTCCTCTTCCTGGATGGTCACTTTTGCTCCAGTTAGTCCTCTCAAAACTGTCACTGTAGTACTTCTGAGTTTTTAAAAGAACATGCAGTTAACTTGTCCGTCAACAAAGCATCTCAGCTCCTAACTGTGTAATGGCAGACCTGGCCTTCCAGTATACACATACCTCAAGTCAAGCATGTTTTCTTTTCAATCACAAAGTTCAAACAGTGAAACCAAACACAACTTTACACTTAATAACAAATTCAAACTTACCATTCAATTTCACCTCTCATTCTGTCATGGGTGTCTGTAGTATGTTGTCCCAAGAGTCCAGCTCTGAGGTGTTGGAAACACCACTTTCAAATGTGTGACATTTCAAACAAATCCTCACCTTCTGGCTATTTCGTCTTAGCAATGGCTGCCTCTCGTCTACAGGAGACTCGGCCGATTTGTGGCTGAAGTTTGTGTCCAGAGGTTATTCTAAGCTGGCAACGTGTAAGAAGCAATCAACGCCAACAGCCCTGACTGCAGGCACACACACCCACAGAGAGTTAACGAACTGCCCCCAGTAGCCCAGACAGTGGCAGAGGCCACACACTTTTATTATCCTTCACTCTTAAAGACTCGGGCTAAGTTTCCTGGCAACCGAGTAGTCAAAAAGAGTTGTGAGAGTTTGTGAGTCCAGGCCTATTGTCAGTATGCGTGCGCGTGTATCCTTTCTATTCTCAGATTAGGCACAGGAGCGAACATAATGTGTGTGAGAGTGAGGTGCAACAACGCCACATACAACAACACGATTCACACAAAGATTCCACGGCGACTGATAATAAAAGAAAAATACTGACGTGAACCTGAAGAAAGATAAAATACACACAAAACAGCTTTACAGCATCATTCAAATGCCTGTTAGAGGGCATCCTGCAGGTCAATTGTTGCTATGCACACACAGACGCGCATACACACACACAGAGAACAAAGTATCTCAGGGATTTGTTTAACTCAAACAAATCGATAGCTCGCATGGTGGAAAGCATCAAACAGTAAATCCAACAAAGATGTAATCACCGCCCTTCCTTCCTGCTGCTCCAGTGACCATGGCCAATCTCCGTGTGTGACTTAATGGTCTTCAATAACTCGAATTAGCTGATTATGGCGGCCGTCAACAGTGACAGGATCGGAAAATTAGGTCTCAGCAATTTCAATAATAAAGCTTTAAAAATTAACACTATCACAATTGGATTACAGTGGTGCATGTAGGAGCCCAAAATAGCCCTCCACAAATCCACCATGGAAAATCCACTATTATACAGGGAGAAGAATGAAGTTGCTGGAATGGGAAGGAGAAAGAAAAAAAAAAAAAAAATTGGTACGGCTCTTAGTTCTGGGAGGAAAGAGGCGCAGTCGAAGAAAAGAGAACGCAAGGGCAACTGAGCGAAAATGAAGCACTCTCATACAACAATACAAATCTGAAGAGAGACCCACTTTTGGAAAAATCTTTCTCACACGTCAGAACTCTTTAATTTGCAAGAGGAAGAAGAAGAAGAAAAGTGGTTTAACTCGTCATGACTTCTTTAAGAGTTCTCAAAGAAGTTCAGGTCCCTTCATTTTATTTTCACTGGCCTTGAAAACGTCATGAAAACTACAGAGTAGGAGTTGAACAGAAGGTGACAAAGAGACAATATGTTCATAATCAGAGACATCTGCGTAAACATGTGAAGGTTAAGTCGTCACTCATTTGAAATGAATTGAAATCTGCAGCTTTGGAGCAGTAACGCTCTAGCTGGAAACATTAAAATACAAGACAGCGAGAGAAGTCCAGTTAAGTATACATGTATATACACATGGCACATATAGATAATACCTATGGGGAGCTAAAGAAAAAGGGTTAGAATCAGTGGGCTTTTGGTCAGAACAAAATAACAAAAAACAAAACATTTAAAGATGGCATCTTGGTCTTTGGCAAATCAATCAAATTACAAATGACTACAAACTGTATTGGCTGGATATTAGTAATTGCCAAAATGATAACTTTTAAGGACTTATATGCAATTGCCAAACTTTTAAGGACAAGGGAAACACTGACATGATCTGAACAGAGTGGAAAATGCAGAGGGGAGCGTAGAAAATATTGACTTAAGAATCTGATAAAAGAACAACATTAAAGAGTAAAAAAAATCCCCAGCAATTACTGTCAGCCTGACGTGCTTTGAAACTCGAAACTACCTGATCTCCCCTCAGAGCCACAGAATTATAAATTATACAGCCCCCCCCAAAAAAAATAATAAAACACCTTTACAAATAAAAAGCCTTGTTTCGCCTGTCCTCTAATGAAAACGCTTCTCCTGTGTCTGCGCGCGTCTGTTCTTCGCGTCTTCTCGGGCCGCCGCCGCTGGGCCGCCAGTCTTGAAGGCCCGCATTATCATGTTGATTTGGTGGGTGAGCTGGTTGGCGCTGACAAACACATTTACTGCTCTGGAAACAACCGGAACAGAAAGACAAGGACACACGTGTCACTCACACGGGGAGAAAAAAAACCCAGAAAAGCGTGGCAACAATATTAGGATTGATCCGGGGAACACTTTGATCTGGCTGGAATAGAGAATGTCAGGCTTCAGAGAACACAAGCCAGGATGGATCCACAGGAAGTGGGTCAAGGGAATTATTCAGCATTGGTGGATTTGATGGTAGCGGGCCTGTGATCAAACAACCACCATTTACATGGGTGACAGTGGGTGTGCGCGTGAGCGTCTATGCAAACAGGCAAGGCGTGCAGGCGTGGGTGGGTGTGTACGACTAGTGAATGCGTTGGTGGCTATGTGTGCGGACACGAATGAGAAAAGGTTGAAGATGTGATGGAGAAAAAAAAAGAAAAGGGGTAAAAAAATACACTAGAAACAGTGTCTTACTTTCCATCTTTGAAGTAGGTTTTGAGAGTGTCACTGAAGCTCTTGGAGTATTTCACAAACTCTTTCTTCTGCTGTTCCACTACCTAACCAATAAATACAGACAGCCTTTCAGCTCCACTTATTTCACAGCAACTGTGTTTGTGCGCACAGGCACTTTTTTTTTTTCTTAAACTTACTAATGTATCCACTTACCCGTCTGTTCTGATGTTGGTATTTCCTTAAGACAGTATTAACAGTGTTTAGCAGCTCCTTGATGGCACTGGCAACATCTCTGCGGATGACACGCACAAGTGAGTCCATGTTAGAAAGAAAAAAAAAAAATATAGAGAAATCTTCAAATCTGTCTGTTTTTATCAGGCACTGATACCCTGAAACTACAGTCCTTTGATCCAGCTCGTTGTCTCCCCTTTCTTCCCCCTGTTCTCACAAACACGCTCTCACCTTCAACTCTCTTTCTCTCTCTCGCTCCCTCTCCCCTCGCATGCACTTGAAATCTGCCGTTTCATAACTTTAATTTCTTAGCATTCCCTTTGAATTGATTTTATTTCTAAGCCCTCCGCTGGGTAAGTAACTTAAGCACTGACTCACTAAGAGTATTGAATTCCATCAAAATAATGGCAAAGTGGGCCAAGAAGATGAAACATCTCTCACTTTCTCTCTATAGCGTGCGTGCAGTGCGGCGGACAGGGACGTTAATAGTTTCGCCATCACTGCTGTGCACACTGCTCAACCTTTGAAAGGAATCTTACGGCTTAGAAACAAAGACATGCTCCGGTTGGCCAGTTGGAATAAAAGAAATGAGAGCTATGTAATGCCAGGCAGCGTCTTAGTGCATATAATGAAATATTAATTGGAGAACAGTTACTAAAAGCCAACTCTTTCACTTTTAATCAACCATCAAGATGTTGTAAGTCAAAAGGGCTTGCTTTCTGCTACTTTAATCACTTAATCTGATCGAAATTTTGCACGTAGTAGTGAACCTGATTTACGTCACACTGCAACACACGTGCACATTCACACACACAGCTGTCTTACTTGATGGTATGTAGCAAGCCCATTCGGTCATTGATCTCATCAGGCAGGGTGCTTAGGATGTGTTTCAGAGCTCGGGCCCTCTCGTTCAGCTCCTGGAACTCTGGCTCTTTCCTGTCAATCATCAACTCTGAAAAACACCGAGAGGAAGAGAACAAAAGACAGAGCTCAAACTCCTCGCAGCAATGGGCACGTCAGCAGTCGGCAGAACTCATGAAATTAATATTGGTGACGTGTTAAAAACCTATGTCTACAGTGCAAGTGTGAAAAATGAACACAGCATCAGGAGTATGTGTACATGCGTGTGCACTCACACACACACACAAAAACACACACATGTTAGGGACAGTAACGTGTTGAGTTTGTTAAGTGAAAAGCCGGATTAAGGTAGAACTTGGGATGTGCCATGCAGGAGGTACATTTAAAATTCATCCAGTGTGTGTGTGTGTGTGTGTGTGTGTGTGTGTGTGTGTGTGTGTGTGTGAATTCATTACTACCATCAATCACTGTACACTCGGCACAAGGAATTCAATTACAGACAGAAACAAGGGAACAACTGAAAGCAGACAGAGGGGTTGATTTGTGTGGAAACAGCTCCCCCCAGTGGATATCTGTGCTGCAGCAGCACAGGACTGGGCCGTCACAGAAACCAAAGAAAAACCAAGTTGGTATTCCCACAGCTTTCATCTTTAAGTGCACATTCTGGTCTACAGCAGAGTACAAAAAACAAAACAAAACAAAACAAAAAAAAAAAAAAAAAACACCAAATAAAAGAAACCAAACCTACCCTGCATATCATCTCCAGCCATGCGAAGCAGAGACTCGTTATAGTTAATTTTTAACTTCTTCTTTTCCAATATTTTGACAACAACGTCCTGGGTAAGGCCCGGGGTCTCCTTCTCTGCCTTGAGACACACAAACATGCAGCTGCTGAGGACTCACAGTCACCCTTGGTGTTTTGCGAAAATAAAACTATAATCAAAGTTATAAATCACTAAGCTGCTGTAAAGAGGATTTACAAAGTGAAGGGTACAGGCAGAGTCGATACAAGAAGGATGGCAGTTTTGTCCATGAAATGCAAGCAAACAAACTTTAAGAGAAAACTTTACCTTTATAAAAGCTGTTCTCAAGGTCTGCGCTGCTGATAAATTGATCTTCTCCAACTGCAAGTTGTAATACACAAACACACAAGAATAAGCCAGCGGTAAAACTAACACTCACACAGCTTAGCTCTTACCATGGCCTTTTGTCTGTGCTGAAATGTAATTCTGTAAAAAGTACATGAAAGCTAAGGATCCCACCGTGTTAAAAGAGGACACCGTGATGCTGAGATGTGAAAATCCGTGTGGACTGAATTGGATTCTATTGTTAACCTCGAAAGAATCGAAGTACATTCAGTTTCTCTGAGCTGATATTTTGGCATTAGGCAGGTCTTTGCTTCTTCAGCTCCAGATCGCTGCTTGTTGGTTTGCGCACCGTGAAATCGATAGTTTTTCAATAAGATAATTTCATACTGTAAACAATAACACCTTGAAAGCACAGCAGAAAAACAATGAGAGCAATCAGGAGTGACAAAAGCTGAAATTAGCAAGTTGCAGAAACCAATTTAAGCCAGGGGATAACTGCCGAGTAGGTTTGTGTTACCCAGTAATTTGCTTAAAAAATAATAATAATAATAATTTTTTTTTTAAAAAACCCCAAAAAACAAAATGGGTTTTAAATTTTTGTTATGTTTACATGTACATTGTTTTAATTCCTCTTTATTTACCACAAATTCCTCCCCTTAATACTCAGAAGTCCACAAGCAAATGCTAAATAACAAAAGACATAAATGAAAGACATGATAATGGGCAAATAAAAAACAGCAGCGCACCAATATATCAGTGAAACATGGCTATTAGCTGATATTGGGGCTTTTGACTGCTTTTTTTTCAGTTCAACGACTGAAAAATAATGTAAAGAGCTGAAAGATTTTATTTAATATGTTTGATTATTTTTTGCAAACAAAAGCAGCCTTGTTGGGCTTAAGGTCAAGGTCAAGTTTATTTATATAGCACATTTCAAACAGTCGATGCTGCACAAAGTGCTTAACAATATAAAAATGGCATTAAAAAGCAATAATAACATTATAAAACAATAATAGGACAATAAAAGAATTAAAACAATAACTAAAACTATTTCAAATAAGACAAAAATGCTTGGGTCATAGTGTGTTAAAAGCCAGGGCATAAAAATGTGTCTTTAGTAATGATTTAAATTGTGTTTGTGCAGATTTAATAATTAGGGGGAGACTATTCCAAAGTCTGGGACCTGCCACAGAGAAGGATCTATCACCACGAGATTTGAGATAAGTCCGTGGGATGGACAGCATTAATTTTGAGCTAGCTTAAAGGTGCAGGTAAATACAGGTGTTACTGACCTTGCCTTAAACAAAACAGAACCTTCATTAAACGACCTTAAACGCTTACCAGCCACTTTATTAGATACTCTCATTAAACTGCTCGATAATGCAAGTGTCTAATCAGCCAATCACATAACAGCAACTCATTGCATTGAGACATGAAGACTTGGCCAAGATGACTTGCTGAAGTTCAAACTGAGCATCAGAATGAGGAAAGAAAGGTAATTTAGGAGACTTTGACTATAGCATGATAATTGTTCCCAGAAAAGGCGGTCTAAGTATTTCAGAAACTGCTGATCTACTGACATTTTCCCAAACAACAATCTCTAAGGTTTACAGAAAATTCCCCCCCCCTCCCCAGCTCCCACGCCAAAAAAAGAAAGAAATAAGACATATCCAGTGAGTGGCAGTTTCTGGGCAAAAACTGCCTTGTTTGTGTCAGAGGACACTGACCAGATTGCTTTGAGCTAAAGGGAACTCAACAATAACTCATAAGCACTTATTAAAAGGTGTGCAGAAGAGCAAAACAACAAACCTTGAAGCAGATGTGCTACACAGCAGAAGACCACACTGGGTACTACTCCTGTCAGCTAAGAACAGGAAACTGAGGCTCCAGTTCACACAAAACTGGTCAACATCAGATTGGAGAAAAAATGTTGCCTGCTTTGATGAGTCTCAATTTCTGCTACCACATTTGGATGGTAGGGTCAGAACAACATGAAAGCATGGATCCACCCTCCCCTGTATCAACAGTTCAGGCTGGTGGATATTAGCACCCTTGGTACCAACTAACATTGTTTTTTTGTTTTTTTTAATTCTTTATTTCTAAACTATTACTTCACGAAGGTGATTACAGGCATTAATTAACACAATTTACAAGGGAAAAACAAAATGAAAGAAAAAGAAAAAGAGAAAGAGAAAAAAAAACAACAACAACAACAACAACAACAACAAAAAACAGTCGGGAGTGACCAATTAGCTAGGTTGGTGGTTTCAAGCTTTGAGGAGAAGATCCGGCTTATGAGTATTGGCATATAGGACCCACTTATCCCAACACAAACGGAACCAACACACTCTGTCACTGACATAAGCTGTTACCTCCTCCATCCTATAAATCTCTACCATAATGACAAGGTCGGTATATCTTGCAAGGACCCTTTCTTAGTTATACCTTTCTTACTTGCAACAATTAAAGCTCTTAACAGACATGTATCATTTTTAGACCAGTTCTGCGGTATACAACCAAAAAAGTTTGTCTCCATGTCCCAACTAACATTGTTTAAACCCCACAGCCTACAGCCTACCTGAGTATTGTTGGTGCCCAGGTCCATCTCTTTGTAACCACAGTGTACCCATCTTCTGATAGTTACTTCCACCAGGATAGCACACCATGTTACTTGAACATGACCATAAGTTCTCTGTACTTGAATGGCCTCCACAAGAAATAGAAGTTAATCAAATAGAACACCTTCAGGAGGTGCTGCAATGGGAGATTCCCCTTATGGGTGTTTCCATGATCTTGTTGAATCTATGTCTTCAGAACTGCCTTAATTCTTTGTGTCAAAGTGTATCTGATGAATTATCTGGTGAGTGAATATCAAGACAAAATGGCTGTTGGGAAACAGATAAATTCCCCATTTTAAAAACTGTTTTCAACTCCTTTTCTGGGTCTTTAATGATAACAAAAGAAAAGAAAAAAAGACAATGGAAAAGTGTAACCTGTAATCGTGCAGGTGTGATACACAGAGATGCTTCACATGGATAAAAAAACCCCTTCAGAGATACTGACAGTCACTCAGATTTACCATCAGCTGAACAACATGAATAGTAGCAGCCTGCTCACTTCTCATTACCGCTCATTCTCCACCACTTGTTCTTGTTAACACTACCGTTTCCGTATTGCTATTCGGCTACACCATCAACTCTGCAACCTCACACAAAAGCCTTTCCACAGTTAAATACAACCCCAGCTTGAACTGACTATTTACCGAAAGTCTCATTCCAATTTTCTTCTAAGGTCACAAACTCTTTTTTTTTTTTTTATTCTTTACCTCCTTAAAAACAGGAAACATCACGGTGTAGAGAGCCATCGGAGCCAGTGAGGCAGCAGCTGCATCATTCTTCATGTCTCCCATGGTCATCCTTGACCAATCGATGGACCCCTGTGCGTGCACTCGTCCACTGATGCCGGTTTCACTGCATTCAATCAGTCATGAAGACTGACAGAATGGGAGCAGACAAGGATCTAAAGAAGAAAAGAGCACGATGGGAGAACAAGCAGGGAAAGATGGATGGTAGTTGACAAAAACAACTGTGTAAGGGATTAAAAAAAAAAAAAACTAGATAAATAAATAAAATGATCCATGTTTACAACCAGGCTAAATTTATCCTGTTTAAACATGTCTCTATTGTAGTGAGGAGGTAGAGAACTGGTTCCACAAAATTTCAACTGGAGCACTCTAATTCTATAAATTTTTGTGCAATTAAACAAGATCAAACCCCATGTTTACTTCTTCCAAGAAAGTCTTTCAGTCACAGATATGATCATTCCATAACAGCCACACCACTTAAAAGACTGTGCTTTACTGCTCCACTGGGTGCAATGCCGACAAAACAGGCACGAGTCACACCTGTACCAGAAAACCACGCTCTTCTGAAAATGACTGCCGCAATAAAGCAAGGCGGTGTGATAAATATACGACCTTGGTATTGGTTTTTAAGCTTGTTTTCCCCCCCCAGACCAGGTTAGTCATAAATAATAACAAGAGGAAGATCCAGCACATCCTCTTTTGCAGGCCTGTATTCTGTCTCTTTTACTGTTGGTGACACAGGAATTCACAGGACCAGTTTTTGCTCACCTACATTGGCTCTATGTGACAATCTCCATTCGTACAACAAATCCCTAATTAAATAAGGCCTTTTTATACGAGCTCACTATTCACACGGGTGAATGAAACAAGAGCGAGACAAGTCGTCACCCTGTGACTTTCTGCCATAACTGAGAGTGCTCTTAGGTTTATCAGATGCTTGGTTCTGCCCTTTGGCACTCTCTCGTGCATAGAGAGTAAAACTGTAAACAGGTCCAGTGTGACATTATTATATCTGATAAGGATTTTAAACGGAGGTTTAATCAGTGTTTACAACAGCCATGGTTACAGGAAGGATTGCACTGGTTTCTAGTTATAAGGGATACGTCATATACAATTACATGTGCCAAAAAAGGTAACACTGCAGACTCTGTTACTTCCCTGAACCATAAATGACTAAGGTGTGGCAAATCTTAGTGCAGGCCAAGACAGAGAGGTAATGGTAGCATTTGGCACAGATATATGGAATGCAGACCAATCATTCAGTGTATGCCAGGACAAAAGGTTATTACAGCCCCTTCTGAGTCATTTGCATAGACTAATGTAGCTCTTCCTGGAAATAAAAAAGGGGGGAGAATAACAAAAAAGTGTTCAGAGCAGCATGAATATCTGGGGCCGTTTAAAACCACCGGGGTGGTTTGTTTGTTTTAGAGTTCTCTGTGAAATGACCCTTGGATCAAAGAGAGGCGTATTGCTCTGAAAAGGTTACGGTCATAACTCACTATTGACATTTATAAATCAAAGTATTATAATTTTTTTTGTTTGTTTTGAACTCCCTTATTTTGCCCTTTTCTGAAAGGGTACCGACCTCGCTGTAGTAGTCACTATATTTGAGGTTGCCCTGCTTCTCAGCTCCATCACAGGTCTTTTACCAGTTTATGTGGTGGTTAGCAGGCACGCCAAACTACATTAAAAATAAAATCCAAAGAGCTCAAACTTTCGGTACCAGCCTTACCTGATAAAAGATGGTTGCCAGTGATGAGAGAAGCGGCGGACCGTTGACCGGAAAACAGCAAATCACGTCTATAGGTAACGAACTAACGTTAGAACAGCAGCTTCGAGAGCAGGTGATTCAATCTGTTCTGTTAGCACTCCAGTTGCCTCCTTATGAAGTGCGACTAAATAAAGCTGAATGAAGGCGGGGACGTGTTGTTGAGTTATCTTCCCGTCTTGTTTTGGGTTACGTCTCGTTCAGGAAGTTTTATTGTCTAATAAAAGTGCAGACGAGAGCCAGGTTGGGCGGTGTTGGGAGCTGCCCGTTGGCGTCGCTCCAGGCTGTTTGTAGTTCTTCCTATGGACGCCCTCAATGTTTCGTTATTGCCGGGGACACCGAAATAGACTTCAATTCCCAGGTAGGTACAGGTAATGGATTTTTAACCCTTAAGTCGAGTATGAGACGAATATTATCTGCGGTATGAGCGCACACATTTTAACCATGTTTAAGAAAACATAATATAATATTGATATGAATGTGTATATGCGTCTACAGTTAAGATTTGTGTCTACGCGTCTACAATTAACATGACACGAATGATAAGGTAGCTAGCTATCAGAAGAACAAAATTAACGGTTTTCACGACGGTCAAGAGAGTTCGCTGCCAAAAAGCTAAAATATCGTCAGTTGCGCAGAAATACCAGGCTTAATTAAAGGTACGTTAATACTGACAGGATGCGGCTGTTAACAATTATTAGCATTGTGCGTTACTGCAGAACGTTGTTTGCTAGGGAAACTGTGCTAACCGCTAACCTCCAGGACCATTATTAAGCTGGAGGTTAGCTTTTACAAACAAAGAAACAAAACAGAGAGAGAGAGATGTGATACATCTTTGCTATTTCATAAAATAATCAAGAGGCTGTCGTCAGAATGGTCAAAAAATATGTTTGGAATGAGAGTAACTTGAAGCTTTACGGATTCACAGACATACAAGGAAGCTGGAGACAGTTACTATTTCACCTCACGCCTAAACTCTTTGATCAACGCTCATTGGACCAATCGGCGTGGAGTGGGCGGGGTCTGCGGCAAACGAAGAAACAGTGAGCTGCGGAGGAGAGCAGCAAAGAGAGAGACCGCACTTATTCATCCTTCCATCCCAACCAACCGTACGCCCTTTATCGGTAAGAACCGTTTCTGGCAATAATACATATAAATACATATCTATGGTTCAGTCACAACGCCGGTGCTGATTTATGTGAACCATATTGAGATAAGAAAACCGTAAGTGCTCAGCTTTTGCACGATAACAGAAGAATGTGATATTTCTGAGTTTTTCCACTGGAATTTCTGTTTATTAAGCTGTCAGGAATGAGTAGGTGTAATGGGGCATTTTATGGACGAGTGTAAAAGGATTATGATTGCTGTAATCAACATGTGTGGGCTTTTAATAGGGGGGGCGGGTGGAGACGCACATTGGAGCCAAACGTATTTTTTCCCAAGCCCACACTGATTAAAGCCGTTACCCGTGTGTCCACTACCCAGGGCTATTTAATTTTCATCGGTGGTGCATGGTTAAATTGTTGTAGTTCTTGTATGGGTTTTTTTTTTTTTTTGTTTGTTTGTTTGTTTTTTGTTTTTGAACTGAAATCAGCTTCAGTCGATGTGTTGGGGCTCTTGTCCTTGAAATATAGGCAAAGGCGCATTGAGTGAATGTGTGTGAAATAACGAGGCAGATTGTAGTAGCTTGGTCCTGCCTTATCCCTACCCCACAGTAACACACATACACACCACTTGTTATTCCTTTAATGCAGATCTCTGTATATGAATGTGTGTGTACATGATGGCTTTGATGGCCATCGATAAGTCAAATGTATACCTACTGTCTGTTTTATTTATGTTAAATAGCAGTGGACAAAAGAAAGACGGAAAAATCTGGTCAAACATTGCAGTAAAAGATGGAATTATTGCAGTATGATTAGATTGCACTAAAACATTTATGATTTTTTTTTTTTTTGGTTATTTTTCTCATGATATCACCTATTCTATGTGGCATTTATGTGAGTAGCAAAGCAAAAGTCCGCAATAAATATTTCAGCGTTCCTCTCTCATGTCTCATTCTCTCAATCCACCTCTCACATCTGCTTATCTCTGCCACTAAAACAGTGACTTTTCTAAATCCTCATTTAGGGAAACAGGAAAACAGAGTATCCTTTTAGGTCATAATCTCAATGTATTAATCCCATATGGATTTGAATCACTGGTTAATCCCCGCTGATAGCCTGCTGTTTGCCCCCCCTGTGCCTGCCTACGGTTTCAGCGCTAGCATACATGTGTGTGTGCGTGTGTGTTCTCTCTTTTCCCACAGAGTACTGCATTAATTGCATTTCAATAATTAAATGTCTTTCAAATCGTCCTAGCGAAACAAAATGAGAGAGGAGGGAAAAGTAAGTGCCTGGGTTTGAACGGCACAGCACGCCGAGCTGTGATTGCTTGTGTGTGCGAATGCTAACAAGAACCTTACAAATCTGTATGTGTGCAGGACTGCTGACGTGCATCTGTCAGCTACACGTGTGGCTGCGAGAATAAGGAGCAGTAAGTAAGATACTCTGTTTCCTCAAGCTGGGACCAAGCTTGCTATGTGCTGCCGTGTGAACCATAAGAAGAAGTTTAACATCTGTGTTCTGCAGTACGTGTCTTCGCCCCACAGTTACTGAGCACACTGTGCATGCAGTGCACTTGTGTGGTCTTTCTTCTGCCTTTTTTGTTCTGCGTAAAATAAACTCACAAACCGAAGCACGCTACCTGCATATACGCTTTCAAGCCGCAGGTTTGTCCCGAGTGTGCTCAGCGGCAGCAAATACACAGGATATTTAGCTTCTATTTGGACAGATCTGAGGATGAGGGAGCAGAAATATTCCAAGAGAAAGCGGTCAGGTGAGGGGAAGACGTCAAAACAACGGAAATAGCTCATCTTAGATTTAGGTAGCAAAGCTGCCAAAAGCTGGCATCCCAAATTAAATGCATCCATGTTGGAAAGCATTGAAAACATAGAGGATCTTAACACCTAAAGCTACCTAAAATACTGAGGTATGCTTTTAAAAATTTGTAAACGATTTAAAAATTGTGTGTTTATCTGCAAGTGTGAGTATTGCATACAATTAAAGGGTTTTTAACAAATTATTTTGTTTCATTTAACAAGTGTAATACGTACCTGTGTTTATACACTTGTACCCTGGAACTGATCTGTTGATTGATTTGTGATGCAAAGTGTAGAGGAGAGAGGATGAGTGCAAGTAGAAGATCTATCTGAGGAGGAAAATAAAATGGTGACAGTCATTTGATAACCCAATCTATATGCAAAACACATACTACTCACAAAGTAGACTGCTGCTTTTGCACCACTAGCTGTTCAGCAGGTACTAAGTGTAGACACAGGATGCATGACCTCACCTGGCTTGAATGCAGCCGTCATGAATGCACCTGTGCATTTCCTGCTATCATGTGTCTCCTCTGGAAAAAAAACAAACAAAACAAAAAAAAAAAAAAAACAAGATTTTCGCATTGCCCAGCTTCTTTTCTTTTTTTTTTTTCTTTTTCTTTTTTTTTACATCTGTAGTCAGAAGACTTTAACTCAAAATCAGTTTAATTTATTCCCTAAATGTTTACACCTGCAAGCTAACAGTTTCGAAACCTTCATTATCACTCTGCCTCTCGGCAGCCTCGTCACAGCTTTTTATTGAGGATCACCTGCCTTGTCTCTTTTTTCTTATCTCTGTTACCACCCCAGATATACGGGCACTGCTAGGTCTGTAAGTATTTGGACAACGACGCATGTTTTTTTTGTAGTTTTGCCTTGTTTTGTAAATCAAGCCATCAATATGGGATTAAAGTGCAGACTTTCAAAGCATTTTTTTTTTTTAAGTTGCATTAAATGTGTTGAAATTTCGACTTTTTTTTTTTCCAGAGATTACAAGATGATAATAAGACAAACTAATATAATTGTAAAAATCCCTTGCAGTCATCAAATGCTTCAGTTTCCCTTGAGATGCCAGGCCTGTACCGCCTTCAGTAACTAAAAGCTGCACTGTTGTGCCTGACCTGACCATTGAAGAATATCCAGTTTCACTGCCTTAAAAAAAACCCCTGGACTGCTTTTGCTTTGGATCATTATCAATTTATATTGTGAAGCGCTGTCCAATCAGTTTTGCAGCATTTAGCTGAATCTGAGCAGAGAGTATAGCGTCACCTCATCAATAAACAATAGCTGCCCAGCTCCACTGGAAGCCATATAGACCCATGTCATAACATTGCGTTGTTTGACAGATAATATGCATTTCCTTCCTTCTCCATACCATTCTCTTCTCATCATTCTGGTACAAGTTCATCTCGGTTTCATCTGTCCAAAGAATAATCTCCAGAGCTGTGTAGGCTGTTTCAGATATTTTCTGGTAAAGTCCAGTCTGGCCCTCTTGTTCTTCAGTGTAACCAGAGGTTTGCAGGTTGTTGTAAACTCTGTATTTACATTCTTAAAGGAGTCTCTTGATTGTAGACTTTGACAGTGACAGTCCGACCTCTTCAAGAATGTTCTTGACTTGGTTAGATGTTGTGAAGATGCTTAACCTAACCATAGAAATAAATCTGTCATCATAGTTGTCTTCTGTGGTCTTTCAGACCTTTTAATGCTGCTGAGCTGCTCAGTGCATTCATTGTTTATTATATTTAATATTCCACTGAAAAGTTACCAAATGCTATCGAATCAACTCTAGATTTCTCATTTTCTTAATTTGTAATAAAATAATTAGGGAGCACGCCTCACCTAACCATGAAACTGCTTGTCAGGAAATTGTCCAATTTACTTTGGACTCCCTGAAAATCGGCGACGGTGGATAAGAACGGCTGTAATCCATAAACAGCTAATAGAGTATTTTTGTTGAAAGTCTGACCTTCACTTACATCCTGAACGTTTTATTTAAAATACACTGTAGCAATGCACAGTCCCAAAGCTGCACAAAAATCGTGTCGTTGTCCAAACACTTACGAACGTGACTGTATGTGTACGCTTCCCCCACAGGACTAGTTGATAGTGACCTTTCCTATGCTGTAGACCATTTGAAAAAGCCTCCAGTCTTTTCACTTTTACCGCTGACCCCAAATAAAGGCCGATCCAATTACAACTCAAACCTTCTAAATGTGCTCCCACAGCACCAGAGGGGGGGGGGGGGGGTGTGTGTGTGTGTGTGTGTGTGTGTGTCCTGATATGGACGAAGAAAAAGAGACACTGTTTGGTGTGCCAGGACAGAGCGTGGGGAGCAGTCAACCATCTTGCCATGCCGTGCAGGGGGCCGTGAGATATGACTGGCTCAGAGTCAGTGCTGCTAAGCTACCTCCATGCAGCTCCTCAGTACACCTCCTGCCACAATCATATTTGTCTGTCTGTTTTTATTTGTGTCTTCTCCTCTTTTGCTAATTTTCTACCAAAAAACGGTCCTTGTACCTCTCTGTGAGTGTGTGTCTGTGTATGTGCTTCTCCCTCTGGATGTCTCTGTTAGCAGGGATTAATAAAGAGTTGTTAACCTCTGTTTGCCCTCTGTGGAGTGTGCAGTGAGCATCTTGGGACTCCAGGCAGCTTCAATAGCACAGTGTGTCATTACTAACAAGGCACTGGATAAGCTAATGTTCTGACATTAGCCATGCACAGGCTACATTCAATCACATGGCAAACAAAAGTACCACGGGAATGGTTGTGAACTGCAGGGCCAGAATTAGAGTGGTGCTTAACCAAACTTAAGCATAAGTAGGTGCAATCAGCTTTGTTTAACAGTTACTAAATAACAGTGACTAATAAGGTGTTGCTACAGCACCGACTGCTGTGTCATCATTGTGGCTTGCACTCTCAATCATACATAACCCATCCTTCACTAATAATAATGCTATAAAAGCAGCAGACAGATTTAGGTAATCAGTCCTGAGCCTGTGGAAACAGAGTTTTCCTCTCCTCTGTATCCCTGTGTAATACAGCACAAATCTTCTGTTCACTTCTTAGTTACAGAAAGAATAACAATCTGTAACACATTTCACGCTCGATTACAATTTCATGTGATTGAGAAAACTTAATTCATTAAAATGGCCCCTTTCTAAATTAAAAGCTATAAACGAGTTAATCCCAAAGTTGTTGGAGAGAAGATGATTTTTTTTTTTTTCACTCCCTTTCAAAAGCTAAACGAAAGAATTGCACAGAATAGAACCGAGCTGCTATTTGGATTTTAGTGTTCCTGTTAATTTGAGCTAAATCCTAACTAATTTAAAATATTGTGCACGTTAGCTGGGATTTTTGTGATTTGGTTCGTGTCACTGTCTTTTACTTTACCCCATTTTAGCATCATGTTGCCACTAATGTATACCACCTGGTGATAAAAGAAGTCTGAGTCATTAAATTGTAGCAGCTTTTTGTGTTATCATTCCTTTGAATATTAAATAACTCCCATCATATAAAATTTTTGCTGTTTTGTTTCATCCATTGCACATTATTCTTTTGTGAGTGCTTTAACATTTTCTGCTGCATTCATTTTAAGTAAACAGAGGTGAGCATGTACTTTTGCAAGGAAGATGATTGTGGTTTGAAGGGTTGGGTCCCTGAAAGGGCTTCTTTAGATAACATCTTTGCAGCCATTTAGCTGCAGTTAGCTGCTTGGTTAGATGGGAGCAGGGGGCGTGAGCAGACCAGACAGTTTGATTGATGAATTGGATGAAATTTATTGTGCGCTGTAATGGAAGTCTCTTCCCTCACCACAGGAGTTTAGTGCTCTTTGACTGCAATGGGCTCCACCAGCAGTGGGCTTTATTGCAGCCCTCCCTATGTAAATATTTCCTTGTCCTTGGGATTCTTCACATGAGCGGTTGAGCAACAGGTACTCATTAAGCTGGCAAAATAGACGCTCACAGAGACACGAGCGGTTTAAGATTAATGATGCCCGTTCTATGGAAGTGTAATTGTTTTTAATGCGGGCATGCATGCTTCTTTTGGCATCTGGCTTAATTCAAATCCATGTAAACTGCAGCTTCTATGGCACCTCTAGGGAAAAGTTTAAATTCATGAATGATAATCAGACGCCATTATCTCCATACTGCAAAGGCCTTTATAAGCTAAACATATTCATGGTGAAATGGCCTGTATTTGTATAGCGCTTTTACTAGTCCCTAAGGACCCCAAAGTGCTTTACACAACCAGTCATCCACCCATTCACACACACATTCGCACACTGGTGATGGCAAGCTACATTGTAACCACAGCCACACTGGGGCGCACTGACAGAGGCGCCACCGGGCCCACTGACCACCACCAGTAGGCAACGGGTGAAGTGTCTTGCCCAAGGACACAACGACCGAGACTGTCCAAGCCGGGGCTCGAACCGGCAACCTTCCGATTACAAGGCGAACTCCCAACTCTTGAGCCACAATCGCCCCAAATCACACCAGATCGCCCCTGCCAGTCTAAACAGATCATCCGTTGCAGAAATTCAAGGTTTTTCTGGGCCACAGATGATCATAGACATCATTCTCTGCAGTCCCCCCCCAAGGAATAGGCCTTGATGAAACGGGTTGTTAGCATTTTCACAGAACTTGTCAAAGCTTCAGCAGTTTGGAGTGTACTTGGAGCCAAAGTGAAGTAGAGTGCTGAGATTTGAAGCGTGCCTAAGCAGGAGGCACAGTTGGAGGACTTTGCTGCAGCTCCTTGTTTCCAGGGAAAAGTGGAGAAAAACAGCAGAAGTTTTCCTTGTTTTTGCAAAATAACCAGCTGCAGTCAGTGCGTGTGTGCGTGCGTGCGTGCGTGCGTGTGTGTGTGTGTGTGTGTTTGTACCAAACAGTTTTATGTGACAGAACTGTAACTGGTGCGCAGAGTTCTTGCAAAGAGACGAGGTTAGTGAAGACCGAAATTGCTGAACAGATTCATAAAATGTATATCTGCCTAAACAGAAGGAGAAAGAGAGGGTAGAGGGAAAAAAAATCTGAGGACTTGTCTCCTGGCAAAATGAAAAATGTCCATCACTTGTAGTTGCCGTAGAAACCTTGTCTTGGAATTGCATGTGGAAACGTGTGTGTGTGTGTGTGGATTTGAACAGTGAATGAGGATGTTCATGTTTAATAAATTCCTCCGGTCTCCGAAGCGTGCCACCTCAAGGTGTTGGGTTTAAATGGCAGTAAGGATTAACCTACGTGCTGTGATTTTGGGTGACGTCATGCTTTAATTGTGGAAATGTCAACTGCCGATCTGTTTTGTCTGAGAATTAGGATTACACTGAGAGATTAAAGGCTGCCTTTAAAGGCCACAGAGTTTAATTGCACAGAATTAATTCAGTTATCAGGATTAAAGTCTTGCAACTTAAACCATAAAGGATTTTCTGACATATTAGGTTCTTTCAGTCACGAGAGGACATTATGTGTAGCTGGGTGTTGTCTTTCCTGGATTACCTGGGTGGCATGCTGGGAGACCCACTTGAGAAGATCAGTGCCGAAGTTGGTCTCATAGTCGTCAGTGGTTAAAATGGAAGAGTGTGGGATCCTCAGCCGAAAAAGGTCAGAATGGTGTCGATGTTACAAGTAAAAAGCCAGCCACCCATGGTGTTATTATCCACTCACACATGCACACTTGTATGCAGACACACACACAATGAGGTGCGCGCACAATTGCACTCTACACTGCTTTCCCCGACTTTACTGCATGGCTGGATCTTTCCTTACAGAAAACAAGGCTGACTGTCTGAGGAAAGTTCAGCTCCCACAGCTCAGAAGGTCAGGAACATTATCTCCATTTACATCTGTGCCAGCCGCCCCCTCCTTTCCCTCGGCCCCTTATACTTTCTCTGGACTTCTCTGCTCTCTGTAGTGTCAGACTTACAGCATGATATCTGAGAACAGGTGTGCATGTAACGAATGGTGTAATTAACAAATACATCAGCGTCGAGCCTTCAAGGAGTCATTTAATCTTTTTTTTTTTTTTTTTTTAAGTCTATTTGAAGTTGATGTTCAAGGCCGTACCCACCGTTTATATACAGCTAGTTTAATGCATTTATTTCTTTTCACATTTTGGTGTTTTCACTCTGCATTTGTTGACCATAATGAATGAAAACATTAAAGGATAATGGTAGAGTCACTGTCACCAAATCCAATGAAAGCACACAAACCAACAGCCTGTCAGTGTGCATGTCGGCCTGGAGCACATTCGTTTTAACTGAAAATGTAAAACAAAAAGCAAAAAGTCACATTCTTCAAACCCGCTGGGCAAAGGTTGCTTAAATAGGAGTAAATTGTGAATCGGCTGGGGACTATTTTTAGCTGTGGACTAATATGTGTTTCTTGCTCTAGGGTGACAGTGCGTGTGGTATTGAGACAAAATAAGTAAACAACCATGTCCATGTTGACTTTAGTGAAGCAGCATGTTACTGGATATGATTGTGTGGCTCGTTGATGGGTTTTTAATAGGTTTGGGAGCGTTGGGACACTATAATGAGCTGTATTAGGCTTTGGTTACACAGGCAATCAGCAGTGTCTTTTTAGGGTCAGCTAATGGTTAATTCATTGACTCTCAGCTGGCAACTGTGATATTTTAAATATGATCAAGGCAATCAGATTGTATACTAAAACTGCAAACACCTAACCAATTAATATTGTGTCTGCATGCCTAAATGCATTGAGTTGCTGCCATGTGATTGGCTGAACAGGTGTACCTAATAAAGTCTCCTCTGAGTGTATTACTTGGTTACATGGAGAGCAAAGTGTAAGTGACAAGGGATTCTGGAGGTGACTGCGTGTGAAGGAAAATTGGAAAGTCAAATAAATTTCCATTTGCTCAGACTGATGGATGCAAATCCACCAGGCTTCATGGTCCCTGCAATGCCAGAGTACAAGACAAGTTCTCGACTGTCACCTGAGAAGGAAGTGACATGTGGTGGTGTGCAATTTGCAACAGGAATGAGAGCAACAGTACGGTGTAAAATATAAGCAGGCACGTTCAACTGTACTGGTTTAATCTGGGGTGTTACTTGAAGGTTGAGGCTAGCGATTTTTGTTCATTTATTTCCATTATTTAAGTCTTTCAGTACTCTCTGATTTTCCTTTTCTGTGAAACTCACTCTCTTCTCTGCCTCTTTCTTCTTTTGATGGTTTAAATCTTTTAAAAGAACGCTTGTGTTCTTTTTATTTTTCTAAACCAAAGAAAAGTTACTCTTTTTTCCTTTTCCCCCCTCTGTGAGCTGTTTTTACCGTCAGATTGTGAGTAAAAGAAATAGTATTACAGGAACATGTTGATCCACTGTGATCAGGTAGCTGTTGGATCACAGTGGAGGACTGTGGTACATGAAGCATGCAGCAGATACAGTAAAGTGCATATAACAGTGTAGCAGGGCTGGACCGGTTCATTTCAGGAAGGTAGATTGTTTGCCACATGCCAGAGCAGAGCAGAGGAAAGAACAGGATGCAGCAGAGTGGGGCACTAATTTTCTGGCTGCTGCCCATTGTTTATGCTGTTGACACTCAGGTACATTGTCACCACCAACACCTGCCATCTCGCACGTGCAGCCAGCAGATTCCAGCCGGGCTGCTAATTGAACCCTTTATACAACCTATAATAGTAACAGCACAACAGAGAGACAAACAGCAAAACAAATGCTCTCTATCTCACGCGCCCTGCACCTGATAACTTCCTCCATGTTTATGGAAATGATCACTCGATTTTTTTTTTCTGTTTGGCCAGCAAAAAACAATGTTGCTTGGCAACAAGAGCGCCACAGTTAGTGTGTGTGTGTGTGTGTGTGTGTGTGTGTGTGTGTGTGCGCATACTCCCCATCAATCTGGGGATGTAAAGAGAGAGGGAGAGAGGAAAGGAGTGGTGAGGACAGGATTAAATATGGATAAGAGCAAGAGGGGAAAAGAGGGCCAGAACTGTTGGCATGGCAAGATAAGGGGAAGGATGGAGGATGAGGGGAAGGTAAAGGCCTTTTTCCAAGTCACTTACTCTCCACAAACGGAAAGAAAATTGCCCGTTCACATCAGAAACCTTCAAAACGCACAGAGCAAAGCATGTTTTAAAGGAAAGAAGCTGATTTTACTCAAGATGATAAGAATGGCCATGAAATATTTAGAAGTTCATTTAGCGGATGTGCTCTGAATAGCAGTACTCGCTGTAGTCAGCTTCACACATGTACTGTATGTGTCATGGCCTCTTTTGTTCTTTTTCATACATTTTAACAGTATTTTTCCATTTCTCGGATGACTTCTGCTACCATGTAACACTGAACATCATGATATCTACTGTACATCTTAGGATAATGATACATTACCTTTGCAAGAGTCCTACTGCTTCTTATAGCGCTTTTGGTCGATTTAATTTAGAAGCAGGTATAAACTTCCTGTAGCACCTCAGCTCTGACTGTTACACTGAATGTTACAGTAACATCATAGTATAAAACATTTTTCTAGAGTAAGGAAGTGTTTTTGTAGATTACAGTGCATGCGATGTCTAGCTGACAGTACTTTACTGTGATTTAAGGAGGAGGGAATTTGGCACAGTGAGTATTTGTATACATGTATTTTTTTTTTATTCCCCTGTAAAATTAAAATGGGCAGACTGGTTGATTGACAGATGTTTTCTAACTCTCTCTCGTCCTATTCATCATCCTACATCTCTACTGTGTCTTTCATCTCTGTCTGTCTCTTCCAAAAATCCTCTTGTCCTTCATCTCCCCCGCTCAATAATCTTTTTTGCTTTATCACATTATCTCTCCTGCGTGTTGTTGTCTCTACCTTTGCCTCTCTGTCCCATCTAAACTCTACTTTTGACCACATTTCTTATTCCTAATAATTTTCTCTCATCTATATGTCTGCATCCTCCTTTTTTCCATCCTTCCATATATCTTTGGCTCTCTCCATCTATATTTCAAACATATTGTTCAACTTAATTGCCTCTCCTTCTTTTTTCCTTCTACCTTGCTCCTCTTATCCCACCGTTCTCTCAATCTTCATAATAAATTTCTCATCTTTCTTTTTCTTTCAATCCACTGCATACCCGCCCTCTTTCACTCAGCCCTCTGTGGTCTGTGCTGCGATGTTGATCCTGGACGTTTTGTCCCCGCTCCTCCTCCTCTCCATCCTGTTGCCGGGCTACGGTTGCCGTGCGGCTGACATTCCAGAGGACACTACATCAGAGTTCTCGGTCAGACTGTACCAAAGGCTGCAGGCAGCAGGGGGTCAAGACAACATCATTTTCTCCCCGCTGAGCGTGGCCGTGGCCCTGGGCATGGTGGAGCTGGGAGCCAGGGGGGCTTCACTAGAGGAGATACGACAGGCTGTCGGATTCAGCCATCTGCTGCCAGGTGAAACGTGTTTATAAGCAGCAGTTCACACACACGTCAAGGTCAGGAGTAAGTGAGTGGAGATGAGTCTTTGACACAACAAATGCAAATGTATTTCTTTACACAAGAGGAGTAGGATTCAGGGGCTCTCCTTCTCTTATACACCTTTATACACATGAACGATTGAAACAGTTATATATTGTATTGTATATCTATTGCTATGGTGCAAAAATAATATATTATAGAATAGAATATTATTTATAAGCTGAAGTTGTTTTTTTACTCTATGTTACCACTCAAAGCTCTTACTACAAGCCTCAGTCAACCATTTATGCGTTCTTTGAACCTAACATTCATTTACACTCTGATGGATGGATCGGAGGTAACTCTGGGTTCAGTGTCTTCCCGTCCATCCATCCATTTTCTTCCGCTTATCCAATTCAGGGTCACAGGGGAAGGCTGGAGCCTGTCCCACCTGTCATAGGGCGAGAGGCGGGGTACACCCTGGACAGGTCGCTAATCTATCGCGTTGCTGGAGAAGGCATGGATCAAACCACTGACCCTCCAAATAGTGGACGACCCGCTCCACCGACTGAGTCATAGCCTCCCCTGGGTGGGGGATGGGGAGAGGTTCACCGGAAAGATTGGATCAATAATTTAAGGAGAAAATTTGTCAAAATAAGATAAAGTAATTTGGGGGTTTTATTCGTTATAGTACATAATAGAATTAAAAGATTCAGAGGACCTGGACACAAGAGATGAAGTGATATTGATAGGCTATGATCTGTGGACCTTCAGACATCGCATTTAAAATAAATAAGGTTTTGTAGTGTAACTCACAGGAACCGTTGTTGGTAAAAAGATTTTTAAAATGCCTCCATTTTCTCTGTGATGAAGCGTTTTTAAGATGGACTGGTGCAAAGAGGAAAACTGCCCTCTATGGGTCGGACAAATTTTAAAAAATCTTGGATTTTTAGAATATGTATTTTTTCAAATGATCTTGTATAACAGCACATGTGATGCTCAAAGCTTTTAAATAATGTCTAAAGTAAGAACGTGTGTCTGTCCTTTTGTTCTCCAGGTGTCGAGTTCTCCTTGCTCCAGAACCTGACAGCGGCCCTGTTGGATGATGACAGCCACTATGTGATCCGATTTGCCAACAGCCTGTTTTTGCAGGAAGATGTCACCTTTAACCCAGAGTTTCTGCATTTGATGAAGAAGTACTTCCGAGCTGACGTGGAAACGGTTGACTTCAGCGAATCGTCTGCCGTGGCTGAGCAGATCAACAAATGGGTGGAGAATCACACCGACAGTAAGTTACAGAGAGAGGGAAAAAGTGGGGATGCTGTTAAAGAGACTGAATGAATGCATACTGATAGATATACAGCTATCCTCTGTTAAAATCTGCCTGATGTTTAGGAGTCTGGAGTAATGGATTTAAACATACAGCAATGGTAGTAGCCTCCATGCACGTTGCTAACCAAGAGCATGGTGTATGCGTGCACCTTCTTCTTCAGACAACAACAATCCGATTATGAGCTGCTGACATGGTACATTGTCAAAGCAGTTGCAACACCTTGGTTTTTGTGTAATTGCATCCACATGCTAAAAACCACCTCAGTAGGGGGCTATCTTAGCGCTAATGGAAACCAAGGTGTTTTAAACAAAGCGTACAAATCGCTCCCTCCAGGTAAAATCCGGGCTCTGCTCTCAGCCGATGACTTCAGCAGCGTGACCCGTCTGACCCTGGTGAACGCAGTTTATTTCAGAGGCTCCTGGAAAAACCAGTTCAGGCCGGAGAACACCAGGACCTTTTCCTTCAGCAGAGATGACGGCTCTGAAGTCCAGACACTCATGATGTACCAGCAGGGAGACTTCTACTATGGTAGGAAAGAACAGTGTATGTGTGTGTGTTTGCAGTTTTAGATTTGTACTCGTGGCATTTTCTCCGCAGGCCTTGATTTTCAGCTCATATTTCCTGAGGTTATGTAAAATGTTAATCTTTGTTGTAAAATATTCATATGTCATGTCGAGTGTTATTCCCTGAAATAGGCTCCTGTTTTCAGCTCGGTTAAAATTCTGTTCACTCGCACAGACACCGCTGGTATGTCTTTTCAACTTAGTGGAGGTTTTGAAAGCTTTTCGTGTCAGAAATATCAGCACTTAATTGTCACAGTCTGTGCTAAGCTGTGCGCTACTATATTAGTTTTGAAGGTACAAATAAAGGGAGGCTTTTGCTTTGTTTTCTTTTTAAGTGTGTTGATTTCTTTTCTTTTTTTTTTTTTGTTGTTCAGCATATGTCCTTTTTTCTTTTCTGTTAGCCTCTGGAGGATGTTTTATCTGTGTCTAGTTCTAATACCATTCAAGTAACCCAAACTTTTATATTCCTTTTTTTTTTTTTTTTTTGCTTAAATGTAATGATCTGCAGAAATCTGATTAGACTTTTTGACTTCTGTTATTAAGTCTTTGTCATTAAGTTCCAACATGCACACTGTTTTGCACAATGCAGTAGTAATTTTTTTGTAACCAAGTTGTGATGTTACAGTTTAGTTATTATGTAACTAAATCGACGTAGGTGCCATTGGTTTATTCTCTGGATCTATGCTGTCTTTAAGTTCCAGAGCTTAGATGTACTGTACACGGTAAATTTCTGTTTTGCTGGGAGATGCAATACTGCACAGAACCCTGCAGTTTGTCTGCTGTGCTGTTACATGTGACTGACTCTCGTCTGTTTCTTCCGCATCCTTCTTAATGTGCCGTACTGCCAAAAACAGTCGCATCACAGTCTTATGGCTCTGCTGCAAACGCTGGTGCATTTCAGTTATTTTGGTCCCGTCTGTGTACGACTGCAGCGAGGATGCTCGCGCACACCTACATTCACACATGCTCACATACACAGGATCAAGGAAATTTGTGCATGTGTGAATGGGTGTGGATATGGCGTATTTGAGAGCTGCAAAACAAGGACAGGTCCTTAGGGAAATGGTTGCTTTCTGCAGCACGATCCACAGAGTGTGATTGTGCATTATGAAGCGAAATCATATTGGTTAAGTAAAATGTTTCGGGAGGCCACATTATCTGCTGTGTGGCTGCTTCCCTAACAGCAAGAATGCTCACTTAATGAAGGGTGTTCAGTCTTTTTGTTGTAATTTTCCCCTTTAAAGCAGCTTCAAAAGAAGATTTGTGTGCAAAGAATGGGATCAAATTCTTCATAGACTTTATCTTATACTCCAAAATCTAAGCAGCATGTTCAGATTGAACTCTTTACCCCTTAAAAGCCTACTAGGAATTACCCCTGAAGCCAATTTCTGTCATATTTCAGGCTTATAAAACAAAATGACTGGGTGTGCATTAGAAGTTAGTGAGGGTGGTCTCTGCTATGCAGCTACACATCTTTATTGATATAAACTGAGGTGTTTTTGTTTCACTATTGTTTTTTACCGCTATACTTTACAGGCTTACTTGGTTTAATTTCCACCTGCAGAAAGTCATGATCATATTTGTGCGGCGGGGGGGGGGGGCATTTAACTGAAAGACATAGTCAAACACACTCACTTTCACTGCATAACTGAATTTTTCTTGGGCTTTCAACAGGGTGCTGTTAGTACTAGGCGACTACATACAGTATACAATGGATGTAATCCATTTTCACACAAAGTGTAAGCAAAGCCTTTGAAGTTAAGCGTCAGTGGTTTTTAATTAAAGCATTGGGGGAAATGACCACACGCACTCTGTAATCAATACAGCCAATCATTGCGCCTCAGCGTGCTTCCATTTGTAAATGTTCCTCCTCAGTGAACTTCACAAACCCATTACAGGGGGCCACCAGCACATACAATATGAGCGTGCAAGCTTTTGCATATATCCATCAATACCCACAGATTTGTATGTTTCCTCCCTATCAGGCGAATTCAGTGACGGCTCACAGGAGGCCGGCGGTGTGTACCAGGTGTTGGAAATGCCCTACGAGGGAGAGGACATGTCCATGATGATCGTTCTTCCTCGGCAGGAAGTACCTCTGGCCTCCCTGGAGCCCATCATTAAAGCGCCGCTGCTGGAGGAGTGGGCTAACAATGTCAAACGACAGAAGGTGGAAGTCTACCTACCGAGGTGAGACTTTTATATATGTGCAAGTCCACTCACCACCTCTCACTTATGTTGTGGTATGTTTCGCTAGCTTCATCTGTCACCTTTGCGCCTTTAGACCATTTACATTATATAGTCCCCTTTTTGAATCCCAAACTCAACTCTAAGTCAAACCTCACCTGTTCAGGTTTAAGGTGGAGCAGAAGATCGATCTGAAGGACACTCTGCAGGAACTGGGAATAAAGAACATCTTCACCAACAATGCTGATCTCTCTGCCATGACAGGTGAGGCATAAAAATGAAGCGCATAAACTTCTAAAACGCTTCAGTATGTAACATTTAATACTTGTTCTTCTGGGGAGCAGTGAAATAGCCTTCAGTACTTTCCAAGGTAACCAAGGTAACTGGCACTGAGTGGGCAGGTCAGAGCTGTCACGTCATCTGTTAAAAATAGATGCACAGAGTGAGACAGGTAGATCCACAGAGGCAAAGAAATAGGGACATAAATATGTCAGGGTAAATAACGTGGACACATAAGTAATATTCAGCTAAATTGATAACTACTTAATATTTGAAACAACTTTATAATGTCAGTTTCCCTCAGGATTATCAATCTAGCTCAAGACCGCTTGTTCTTATCAGGTGGAGTTGGTGATGTATAGTGAAACAGAGTAGGCAGTACTGAATTCGGGCACATCTTGCACTTGCTAACACTTCCTCAGCCAAATATCTACTCAGAGGACACGCTCTGTTCAGACAGGCTGGTAGATAACTGGGGGCAATGTTAAAAAGCAATCATTGGCTAAAGAATAGTTTCTAACCAATGCTTGTGACTTGATGTGACCCATATGTTTGGCTTGCAATCCTGATTCAGTCAGTAACAGGATATATTCTAGACCTCAGCATAGATATGCATACATCTTATAAAGAAAAGGCGATGTGCTGTGTTTTTTCTGTGTACATTATCCAGATGTTGAGGATCTGTACATTGGGAAAGCGGTGCAGAAGGCCTACCTGGAGGTGACAGAGGAGGGGGCAGAGGGAGCTGTTGGTTCAGGTATATTTTTGTGTTTTAGTCCACACATGACTAAATGCATGGCATTTTGTTGTGTATAAATGTTGATGTTTTTTTTTTATTTTTATTTCCCCGTGTCTTAGGAATGATTGCCCTGACCAGGACTCTGGTCCTGTACCCACAGGTCATGGCTGATCACCCATTCTTCTTCATTATCAGAAACAGGAGAACAGGTGCGTTAATCTCTGTGTGGAAAATACGAGTAATCTGTGGTTTGTGCGTCTATGCATCACCTACAAAATACATATTTTAAGTAAGCTGGTACATATAAGGGATACGTTTTTGTTTTTGTCTTCCTCCAGGGTCCATCCTCTTCATGGGCAGAGTCATGACTCCTGAGATCATCGATCCCAACGACCATGACTTTGACTCCATGTAACTGTGACATGAGGTCACACAGTCTCAGCCAATCAGATCCTGACGTCATAAATGCTACCTATCTTGTGTCACCATCTTCAGCTGTGTTTTATACTCTTTATGGAAAAAAAATAGATCTATAAGCTGAATATTATATGATATATTATATATTGAAACATGACATTTGACACGTTACGTGGCTGTGTTTTGATACTGGGAGCTTTAAATTCCTGGATAGAGACGTGCAGAAAGAGGAAGCTGTAAATATTCTCTAGTAAAGTAGGGTTTGTATGTATGTGAGCTGGAAGTACACCTGGGATGTAATTCGTGCACAACCCTTTTAAGTTCAGCAGCTTAATACTCACTCACACTCATGCCCACAAAATGCACAAAACCCTTCCTCTTTGGAAATATTTACTTTAACTTACATCCCTGTACATTTGACATTGTGTTCTATATACATATATATGCTCAATATTTATTGCAGAATAAACATGTGCAAACACTTTGTCCTTATATGATAAATCTTAGTAATATATCTGTTCCAGACAGTATTGAGACATTTTTACACTGTAGGCACATGGCTACACTGCTAATGAACTAATATGCCTTATCACATCAGAGTGGTTGATTAAGACCCAGCTGGGCGTCTTAAAGCTTGCTAAAGCGGTTGCTTTAGAGAGTGACTGGAGCATGCAGGTGCGCTGAACAAGATCTGCTGCACTGCTTTGGATGTACATACAGGGAGAAACAGTAACACCAGCTGTATTGAGTATTTTATTCAATAAAAACATGAATGTGTTCCCATTAAAATGTACCACTTTCTTTGTGTGTAGAGGTTGTTTGCTGTCTTGTTTTTTTTAAAGGTAGGTACCACTTTATAATACATCATGCAACTAAGGGTGTAATTTCCCTGTAATTAAATGGAATTTTAGTCCATTTTAATTTTAAAATGAAATGTAAATATATTAACATGCTTTTTTTAAAGGTTTAAATAATAATACTGTAAGTAAATTTAAGGAGTCATTTTAAGGACTGCATCAATAATTTTAAGTACTGTCTATTTTCTTGGTAATTTTGTGGAAAAACAAACAGTTTCCCCTTGTTACCTTGGAGTGGCTTATTCTATATATTCTTATTTGATATTTATTAAATTGATGTGCATAATTGATTTCTCTATTATTCAATTGTCCATTTTTACTCAAGGTGTAATAAAATTACTTGGAGTATAATGTGTGTCTCCTCTCCTGTAATAATAGTTAAGCAGGTTAAGCCACTCCATGATACAGCCCACACCCCAAAATGTGCAATGTACATATGTATTTTAATTTCCACTAAATTACCAGGAAATTATGCAGTGCTTAAATTTACTTACAGTATAATTGTTTATTTGTTTCCAGCAAAAACATGATTTCTTAGCCCCTTATTCGAATGTCCCTGACTTTAAGTACTTGCATGTAAATATAACTACATTATATTAAAAATGTTGAAATCTGATTTAGGTGCTGGGGAATTACGACTTTCATCGTGGGCGGTGTTATAAAGTGTTACCAAAAGTTAAACGCACTTTTAATTCAAGGACACGACAGCTTATGCGGATTGTAAACAACAGGCCTTTCCCTAATTCTAAAGCTGCATAACCACTAATGCGCCAAACCAGCTCCAGCTGTGTCTTTTAAGAAACGAATGAGTGAATGATAAACACGCAATGCTTTAGCTATTGAAGCCTCCTGAACACACATGCACGCAGATCATGTAGCTGGTGAAGGGAGTGAGACCTGTGCTCTGGTCATGCTGCTGGTCATGATCACTATCAGGTACTCAGGAAACTGTCGGTATTTTAATATATCTTAAATAGAATAAAAGAATCCTGATTAAAAAATATTTTCCTTTTGTTTATATGTAATGTGTTTATATGTAACATTTATGTGCACATCTTTTGTTACGTTTGCCACACAAAATGAAGTTGGCTTTCTTAAAGTTATTAAGGAAGATTATCATATAATGAGTCTGTCCATCGGAAGCACTAAATCAGCTAACAATAAGCCAAAGCTCTATGCAAAGTTACAAGGACTCATTTCCACACTGCTGTGCAGTTCCTAGTGTTTTCACTTAACTGTGAGAAGTGAGATTCACTATTAAATGTTAAACTCAATAAGCTAAACTATGGAGAAACAATAAGGTTTAAGAAGGTATTCTTAATCTAAACGTCTTAAACGAGCAGCGATGATATCTGCTCCATATACCTTCATTGTGTGCTCCTCTCTTACCTCTTCTGCCCCATAGTGTACAGAAACTACAAGAAAATACAAAGACTTTTCTCTAGCTGCTGTCTATTTGGACAGCTGCTGGTTAAATATTTGCAGTAATTTGTTTTTAAGAATTTCCGTTTTATTGTTTGGTCTGGCTTTATAGATTTATTCCACTGATGTGTGCCAGCAGCAGGAGAAATAATCATGTTTGTGGCTACAATTTAACTCACAAAATGCAATGCATGGTCAGCCTTCCAAAAGGTTTACAATACCGAGTGAACATTAACAGTAATTTACACACATATGTAAACTGCCTTAGAGTTGACACACTTTGTAAATAGTTATATGTCGAGGTATTGCTTGGGCAGGCATTTGCTCGAGAAAACGAGAGGAGGAGACTCTGTGGCAAAGAAAGACGAAAGAAAGAAAGAACTAGAGATCACTAGGTCACATTTTTCTGACAAAAACTTGCGTTTCAGCAGGCTCATTTGTGATTTTGTCACTTTTGAAAAGCCTTCGTTATACTAGCTGTCACAATCCATTTGAACTTTGAATAACAGCTTCACGAGCGCGTGGTGCGGCCCTCACGCGCACTCTGCTCTAATTTCTACCTGTCCTGAGTGATAAGCCTGAGCAGCGCCCTTGGCAGCTCCGGCTCTGGGCCCACACTGCTGTCAGTCTCTCTCTGCAGAGCCACAGCCGGCCAGCAGGACGGTCAACTCTCGCTGGGTGAATCCTAACAAACACGGCGGGCTCCATGGGTAACAGCCACGGGGCTGCAGGGCTACAGCGAGCCGTCCGCAATGTGCTAAAGAAGGCCGGGAAAATTCATCACAAGGCTCTTGGGACATGTCAGAAAGGTAAGGCGAATCAGCTATGTCTGCATGACAGACACCAGCTTCACTCTGTGACGCCCGTCAGTGTAGCTTTTTCATCCAGTGCACCTTGTGCGATGTGAAATAATTTGCCCATTAATTAAGGTTTTCTACCTAAATAGGGAGAAACCTTCATTAATGCCATTGCTAACACTTGGCTTTAGCCCTCAGTGACATAGCCAAATGGCTACAATGAAATGTGGAAGCTTGTTTCTTCTGAAAAAATAAAATATAATAACAATAAAATTAAAAAAGTCGTTGAAATTTAGACTGAAGTCAGTAACTCGAAAATTTGAGATAATATCCTTAACAGTCGTCTTACCTCTGCCTGGCATTTCATTTAGTTCATCACAGTAATAGTCGGTTTATTTGCTCTCTATATTTTTTATTGGACCTCGAATATGTACGAAAAAAAACGAAGCCAGTTTAGCTTAAAACGTAGGTATAACATTTAAAAATCCTTTAATTTATATATATTTAATTAAATATAAATAAATAAATATTGTATCATCTACGCAGTTCTTTTGTATGATAACTATTTAGCACACCGCCACAGGGCATGCAGTATCAATTATAGAGGGTCCAGCTACCCCCTGCCGACACAGATTATGATAACCTAATAGCACCTGCTCAGGTGTCCTCTGGAGCTATGGCAACGGGTCCTAATCTGCATTGTCGGGCCCAGTTCAGTGTAACCCTAACCACTCGGTCGGTGGTCAGGGTTTTAGCACACACCAGGGATTACATTACCAAAGAACAGCTCCACTTCAAACAGGGATGGAAGATGGGATAATTATTGTCTCTCTTTTTATTTTTTTTCTCCCCCTTTTCTCAGCTCTTCAGGTGTGAACACACTCACTGGCAGTTTCCCCAAATCCCACTCATCCCATGGCTCTGAATTCAGGGTTACAGGCACACCTCTGTCTGTGGACCAAAGTCCTGACTCTGGACTAGTATCTACACCCGTAAGTGACACGCACACACTGGATAAACCTGTGATTACCCTTCCCTCACAAATTCTCCTTTGCCTCCTCCTTCCTTCATCTTAAACAGCCTTCATCCCGTCTCCCTCTCTCTTTTAGCCATCTCTGAGCTGAATAATATTCTCAGTCTGTTCTCTGCACTCGCTCTTTTACCCTCGAGCCACTGGCCTCTCGCCTAGACTACTGTGCAGAGTGTTTTCTCACTCACTCTCTTACTCTCGCTGATATGTGATTTAAGAAAGATGGGGGGGGGGGGGAATCACTCCTCACCTAATCCTTCTTATGTTCCATGCAGAGTTCTCCCACTTGGGCTGAAAAAAAAAGAAACCCCTCTGTATGTCATGTCTTAAACAACTTCAAAGTGTTTTGCTTAAAATCCTGCAGCAAAATAGCATCTCTAAATAATTATTTGCAAAAGAAAAAGGCCTTCTGGTTGGAGCTGCGTGCATGACTGACTAATGCTCCTGTTTTAGTAGAGACAGGGATGCTTTTTTTTTTAAATTATTAATGTATTTAGATGTTGTCAGATATTGTGATATAAAGACTGTATAAGGGAATGAATCATACGCACTTCCCATTTAGATTACATCCATTATTGTCTCCCACACTGTTCAGAAACCTTTAAGAAAACATTTACACTGGAGAGTCTGGAAAAGGAGGAGCAACAGTTAGCTGGATTTGGGTCATTCCTGTGTCTAGATTACCAGGCGGAGGGAGTGGAGAGTTACACAGTAAGAGTGAACAGGATGAGTATAAAAGGGTTGATAAGGTCAAGGCTGCTGCATCCCAAAAACAGTCAACATAGGATCATAACTTTTCATTTGATATGATAAATATTTGCATAAATATCCCAAGATGACTTTTAAATAGTCTTCATTTGAGGAAAAAAATGCATAAATGGAAAATATTTTAATGTTTATCATTAGAAGATGAAAGGAGATTCACAAACTCACTAATGAAACTATGAGCAACAGCTGCTATTTGATTTTATACAGTTGATGTGATACACAGCCCTGTAGACGGGGGGTAGGGCTAAACTGGGGAAAGAATGCATGCGCTGATACGTAAAGAGAGGAAAGAGAAGGATGATGTCAGCAAGACAAGGTGTCATTACAGGATAATAAAACTGTAGCGGCTCTTGTCGACCTTCACAGGTAGCAGTATTGGTTAATAGTCTTATAAATGAGCCACTGATTTTAGCTTCATGCTCTCTGTATGCTCGGGGAATAAAGTTTATGTTGGACTAATGGGCAACCATGGTAGATTAAACTTAATTGTGTCTCCTGTTCTTCTAAACGATTCCCATGTATCGCTCTCTTTTTGCCCATTGACATGTCAGTTATTTGACTGTCCTGATCTTGAAGCTGAAATTAATTTGACTATCAATTAGGGGAATGTGATTAAACTTGGGGGGAGAATATGGCTCATAACTGGTGTCATTTGCACAACACACCTCACTGAAAGGTGTCTGCAGATTTGTGACTGCATATGTGTCACAGATGATATCATAGCTTTGAAACTTGGCAGAATGGTGCATTCACGAATGGCACTTATTTACGTATTTAATCAAGGAAGGAAATCTACACTCGCTGGCCACTTCATGCATTACACCAGGGGTGGGGGAACTCCAGGCCTCAAGGGCCGGTGTCCTGCAGGTTTTAGATGTGTCCTTGATCCAACACAGCTGATTCAAATGGCTAAATTACCTCCTCAACATGTCTTGAAGTTCTCCAGAGGCCTGGTAATGAACTAATCATTTGATTCAGGTGTGTTGACCCAGGGTGAGATCTAAAACCTGCAGGACACCAGCCCTTGAGGCCTGGAGTTCCCCACACCCGCGTTACACCCTGCTCGTACCAGGTTGGACTTTTCCCTTCGTGGCGCAGATTCAACAAGGTGCTGGAAACACTCCTCAGAGAATTTGGTACATATTGACCAAATTTTCTGAGAGTTTCTGCAGATTTGTCGGCCGCGTATCCATGATGAGAATCTCCCATTCTATCATAGCCCAGTGGTGCTCTATTGGAGTGAGATGTGGAGATTATGGAGGCCATGTGAGTACAGTGAGCAGCCATCAGAAGATTGGTACACAATGGTTACAAAGGCATGGTCAACAACAATGGTCAGGTAGGTTGTGATGTTTAAATGATGCTCAGTTTAAGGGGCCTAAAGTGTGCTAATAAAGTATTTCCCACATTACACCACCAGCAACAGGAGCCTGAGTTGTTGATACAATGCATGATGGTTCCATGCTTCTACATCATTCACACCAAATTGTGGTTCTATGATCTTGACGTTGAAGCAGAAATTAAGACTTGTCAGGCAACATTTTGACAATCTGCTGCTGTCCAGTTTTGGTGAACCCATGTCAACATCAGTATCTGCCTCAGTTTCAGTTTCAGTATTTTGGCTTTAAAAAGTGGTTATTTGAGTTACTGTTGCCTTTCTATCAGCTCAAAGCAGCCTGGCTATTCTCTTCTTAATTCTGAAATCAGCAAGGCAAAGAAATGGTGCTAACTGGATATGTATTAATTATCAGTTCATTCTCTGTAAACTAGAGATGGTTGTGTTGAAAATCCCAGAGCAGCCCATTTGGTACCAACAACTATGCCACTTTTAAAGTCAAATAAATCACCTTTCTTTGTAATTCTGATGCTCTGTTTGAACTTCTGCAGGTTGTCTCGACCATTTCTACATAACTAAATGCTGCCATGTGATTGGCTGATTAGCTATTTGCATTAACAAGCAGATGAACAGGTGTACCTAATGAAGTGGTCAGATAGTAACACATTTCTTGTGTATCTCGTCTGTCACCCTGTTCTCCTCTTCATCTTTTCTCATCAGCTTCCATCAAGTCGGTTCCAGTTTGCATTGTGGCATGGCCTGGAGCAGTGTGATGTCACAGGTGACCAGCTGACGTGCCCCAGGGTTAGAGAAGGTGTGTGGCTGATGTGAGAAAACCACCTCTGTAACCTAACCAGAGCAATAGAAAAGAAATTGTAGTTTTCTAGCTCATGAACCGTTTTAGAAAACCTCTAAAGAAGCTGTGTCGCTGCCATTTTTGTGTTGCTTTCATTACTTTCGAGTCTCTTAATTTAGCTTCTTCACCAGATGAATAATAATGTGAAGATTGTTAAAGACTTTTAAAAAAAATTTTACATTATAATCAAAGGGCCATCAGAAGATGAGTTACATCTAAAAGAGAGGGGTGGCATCTGTTTGGAGAGAGGGAGGAGAAGAGAGGAACAAGGACAGAGATGGGAGGAGAGGCTTCAAGAGAACTGGGAAAACTGTCTGGTAAGCTAGCATGCAGGATATGTGTGGGTGTGTGATGTTAAAGATGTCATATATAGCACAGAAGAGCAAAGACATAGCTGCGGAAAGGAAAGAAGTGAAGGTGCAAACTGAGAAGAAGAGGAGGAGAGGGCAACAAAGATTGCTTCTGACACCTCTACCACCTGTCTCTTCTCAGGAGTTAAATTTGTCCTATCAGGACTTGGGTGATCCCTTCCAGCAAGAAAATTTCCTCCGAATCCTCCGCCGGTTGATCCGAGTGGAGAAACTTCAACTGATTGACAACTCCCTCACCAGCCTGAGTTCTGTACGTCTGCCAAGGTATGAAATGACACCCAAGGTGCAGCACAACGCCCTCATCTGGAACAGCTCCCTGGAGGAACTTTGAATATTACATACTGTGAAATTCCAAATGGTTACACACACACACACACATATATATATATATATATATACATATATGATAGACTGAAATTAATCTGACTGACATTACTACAGCATTCATTATAGCTTTATTAAATCCATTTAGCTGTTAAAAATGAAGACAAATGTCCTGTCAAACAATATTATATTCTATAATTAATCATCATTGTTTTTATAACGTTGGCCACGTGGGTTTAGTGTTGAAGTCAGCTTCTGAAACTCACATTGCACTTTTTAAAATTATGTTATTTAAAGATAGTAGCTCAGTGCTTTTGAACAAATAAGTGAAGGTTATGTAATATTTCTTCTGTTCAGCCTGTGATGGGACTGTTTGTGTGCTAATTAGTGTTTTCTTACCTTTTTTCTTTTGTTTCTTTCTGAGTATGCTTGTCTGTGCTGTACTGTTTGGCACGAAACAAAAAGTTAAGCAGTATTTGTGTTTGCCATGAGCAGGTGCAGAGTGTTAAACCTGCACCGTAACCACCTGGTGTGTCTGCGTCAGCTGCCAAAGCTCCCCGCAGTGGAGCACCTTTGTCTGTCTGAGAACGCCATTGGTTCCCTGGGGGGACTGGGAGCTCTGGGGAACAGCCCACTCCGTTCCCTGAACCTGACCCGCAACCCAGTGACCTTCACTCAGGACTACCGTGCACGGTAATCAGACTGTACCAGAGGCTGAACTCAGTTCTGCTTAGTATTAATTAAACCACTACTGGTTACAAATAGAGTGTGAATATGTGAAATAGGCAAAGTAAAAACACCAACATTTATCACGTTTTGATCATTTTGTCCCATTTCAGTCCCCGCCTATCCAAACATCCACTCACTTCCACAAACAAATCACTCCCTGTTGTAGTCCCTTTAACTGAGTGCATTGCTGCCAGTTCCTCTATAATCGCCAACATTTATGTTGTCCCAGTGGCTGTGTTGGACATCACAGCTCTCGTATTAAGCCCAGCAGGATTTCCCACAACTTCCTCAATTCATGTTGTTTACCTTAATACAGTAGAGTCTACCAAAGTCTTTATGAACTCCCCATCAGAGAATGACTTAGTGGGGGGTCAATCTTGGTCTTGACTGGTCCATCCCTGGATAAAAGATTCAGATGTCTGTTCCCGCTCTTCATCTGTCACATTCTTGTTCAGTTTCGTAATGAAGTTCAAAATGCAGTCCCTAACACTGTAATGCCAAGTTTATTGTTTAAAAAAACAAAACAAAAAAACTGCAGTTTCAAAATAAAAGCATCAGTTGTATTGGGATTTTGCAAAAAAACATTAAGTTGGTCTCTAACGGGGAGTTATTCAAAGAGTGTTTGGTGACTGAAGTGGGACAAACTGTGTGATGTGTACTTTTTTATGTGTGCATCCTAATTTCCCATCGACCTGGAGACAACCAAAGGGCCGGATATTTCCTGTAGGCCATACAATGCCCAGGTCTGCTCTAGAGGATAATGTCTGTGTATCTATAAACTAATTTATACTCATTTTCTGTCTCTCTTCATATTCAGTGTTTTCTCCTGTTTGCCAAATCTCGAGGTCCTGGATGGAATCCCCAAGCTGCCAGAAGACTTGCTGCCCCCCAGTTTACTGCTCCCAGAAACCAGCAGGATGTGTAATATTTTGTGACATTCCTCCGTGGTAGCCTGCACTTTGAAAATGTCAGCTTTCAGAGATCTCCTCTGAGGGAAAGTGGCCAGGTAACATTTAAATGAAGGACTTAATATTTACACAAACTGTCATACTTACTGCCGTTAAGGTCACGGGTTGAGGCATTAAGAAGAATAATCGTAAGGTAATGCTTTTAGTACCAAGTAACAACTACCAGTATATTACTGATATTTTTAAATTTTGATTTATATACAATTTACAGCTATTTTGATAATAAACAGAAAATACCATCAAGACTTTCAAGTGTTTATTTTTTATATTAATTTTTACAGATATACAGACGGGTGATTCTAACAAACTCTGGATTTGAAGGGAAGGAAAGCAAGCTAATCAGACTGCTGCATGACTCATTGCTCGGCATCTCTCAGTGCTTTGCTGAGCCGACACGCTTACACTCCTGCTTCTGCTGCAGCAGAAACATACAGGGGAGGATTTTATTAATATTATTATTATTATTATTATTATCATCCTACTGTCTTAACTATGAAAAAAAGCAATTCTGGGGAACTTTTATTTCTTTTTAAACTGTAGCTGCGACTTTAGATTACACATGTTTGCATGACATGTGTATTATATGAGAGGAGAAACAGGACATCCGCTTTAGAGGCTTATCAAACATTTAGTGTCCAGACTCCCTCGGATAATGGCTTCTTGTGTCCTCAGGCTGACTGGGTAATGACCCAACAAACACACACCCACGTACAACTTGCACACACAAAAAAGTAGATAAAAAGAAATCGGTGGCTTGAAAAGCACTCTTGACATTGTAAAGCGGTTTGGATAAAAGGGTGAAGTCAATGACACGTGCACTGTTCTAGATAAACGGTGCTGCAGGGGTTACGGCTTAGATATTGATTTATTCATACATCATGGGAGCCTGTTCTCTTGTAATAATGGATTCACTTTCAGTCTGCACCTGCAACATAAACACATTTTGCCATGTGATACTGCAGAACATGATTATGAATACCGCCGCACACGCATCCCGAGCAGCCACCTATGCACATAATGGGAAGCAGCTGCATTCTCTTTGCTCACAGTAATACAGAGAAACAGAAGCTGATATCTCTCTAACAAGCGTACAGCCAGGCACAAGCTACCAGTTACATGCTTCATTGGGGTTTGTTTAAGTGTGGAAGATTGTTTGTGCAATTGTGTGTTATGCGCGCCGAAGTCTCCAGCTGATGAATGAGAGTTCGTTACTGGTGTAAGGAGACAGTGTGATCTGCTCGATGCATCTGTATATGTACTGCAAGCTGGATACGGGTTAAGAGGAAAAGTTAAGGTATTATCGATAATCTCTGCAGACAGTATTCGATGCCAGGACTTCTTTTGCAGTGTGAGGGTAGAAAAAGAACACATATTGCTTCGAGCTTTAGCTTTATGTAAGTTTTGAACTGGTGTTACATGGAAGATTTGGTCATTTGTGGCAACTGTGTGGGCATTCGTCTCAAGAATTATTTATGCCTGGTGATTCACCCGTGAAATGACTGAATATAAGGGAATGATGGAGGAGTTGTCATCTCTGCATTGGTTTTTATAAAAATATATGTGTGGACATCTTCCTGTGGCCTGTTATTAGCGCAATGATGAGACACCTGTTACCGTTGTACTCCTCCAGCATCCTGCAGTCCCTCCGTGGAGCGGATGGGGTGATGACAGGAAAAGGAAGGGAGGGCACAGCGAGAGGCAGAGGAACAAGTACTGTGATGGAGATGGGAACAGAGAGCGTAAATAGAGACTGAGGGGAGGAGGGTTGATCTGATTGAGACTGTGTGCTAGGGACAAACGTTGTTCATTAGAGATAATTGCCTTTCTCCGTCGACCCCCTCTCGTTTGATTTTCATTTCGTCCTGATTTGCCGGTTCATTTCCCATGTGAGTGAGCTCACATACACATGGCCTTCTTACCTCTCAGCTCAGAGTGGTAGATAAGGAGCAGGGCTAGAACATTTGGGAACATTTGTGCCGTGTCATACAGACTGACTGGCACAGTTTGGACAGTGTTGCAGTTTATTTTGCTCTGTGCACCACCATAATAGATTTTTAAGATCGAGCAATCAAGATGTGAATGAAGTACAGACACTCAGCTTTAATTCAAGGCCTTTAAGAAAAGTATTGCATTACGTATTTAAGAATTACACCCATTTTATACACAACCCACAATTTCTAGGGGTAATGGTTATACACACTGTAGTGGGAGACCACACCACAACCAAAATGTTTGTGCCATTTGGGGTGGCTCGAATGTCAAGATACTGAACCCCGAGTTATATTGGAAAAAAAAATGCTTGTATGTGTGTGTGAATGGGGTCACTAACAAACTCATCGCCTTTGAAATGGCGGGGACCAGGTCTGTGACCACTCGCAGTTAGCTGCCATCTTCAGAGTAATTTTGGTGCAAGTCAGCTGATATAGTTGCTGCAGAACTGCGATTTAACTGCAAAATAGCATAGGCACTCAGTGACTGTGCTTTTATGTTGGAACACAACAATAGAACCACTTGGCAGCAAGTTGACTCAAACCCCCTGATGTGTAACAGACGACTTGCCCTCAGTCACGTAGTAATTCAGAGTAAATTCAACATGTTGGCAATCTGTGTGTTTATAAATTAGACAACAGTTATTTCTGGCTGAGTGACTGCATTCAGTCCAAGTCGGACTGATTGTTTAGAGAAAGCCTGCCTCCCACCAGTTGACCCGTGCAATTTCCTTGCAAGTGAAAGTGGTCGCTACTACTTCCAATCGGTCTCCAACAGCAAAGTGATTAATGCAATCAGATTTTTTCCAACTTGCAAGGTTGGCATCTTTTTTTCACTCAAGTGTGACTAAGCTGTTAGATCAGAGGTGTCGAACTCCAGGCCTTGAGGGCCGGTGTCCTGCAGGTTTTAGACATCACCCTGGGTCAACACACCTGAATCAAATGATTAGTTCATTACAAGGTTTCTGGGGAACTTCAAGACATGTTGAGGAGGCAATTTAGCCATTTAAATCAGCTGTGTTGTATCAAGGACACATCTAAAACCTGCAGGACACCGGCCGTCGAGGCCTGGAGTTTGACAGCTGTGTGTTAGATAATCGATCAAAGGTGCAAATCCTAAGTGACCTACTGATGGGAAAACAGGGTAGGTGAGAGTAGCCAAAGCTGAAATAACCCAAAAGTTAACAAATGGATAAAATAATAATAATTTAGATCATTTATGTAGTTTCTATATTTTAATTTTGTTTAAAAATAATACAAATTTTTTACCAGAATATTCAGAAAGACTCTTAAGATGAAGTCTTAGATGATTGCAACAAGCTGATTGACCCTCACACCTCCACCACCTTCCTCACACTCACTCAGAGTATTAAAATTGCTCAACCACCACTGACGACTTATTAGCAACCTTAAAGCGCATTTTCAAAGAGGTGAATATACAGAATCAGACTACACAAATCACAATTATGTGAAATCTTCTTTATTCCACACAGGCAGCAATTCAGTACAATGAAACCCGCACTTTTCTGTATCAAATATAACTGGTGTACAAATGTACAAATATTCAGCATTTATTTTACTATACATTGCCCAGCAGACTAGAGAAGCTGCAGTAAATTAAGAGTAAATTCCCATCAGCAGTGGACATGAAATAGTTCTCCATTAAAGGCCATGCTGAATGAAGCTTAAGGATCACCAACTGGTGTGCTCTTCTCGCTCCCACCTCATCAAAAATGATTTTCCAAATGTAAAATGACCTAAAAAGACTTAGGAGAACGGAAAGGCACATGTCACAGTGAGCAGCTTCACCAGAAGTGGCTTACCGATTGGCATCTGTAATAATATCCAGGATATTTTTTTTAATGCACCAATGTATCAGCTTTACAAAACTGGTAAGGATCACGATAACACAGACTTTTAAAAATCAAAATTTTGCACTTTTTATGATTGTCAGAGTTCGTCCTATTAAAAAATAAATAACAGAAAATGACATTTGAGTTCTACCGTGATTACAACTGTCTGCATGAAACATATATATATGTATGAAGGCCTGATCATGACATCAGAATAAACATGCATCCTTTACACACACACACACGCTCAAACAAAGCACTTTGATAAACAAAATACATTCTCTGCCTGCTCTTAAAAACAAGAACTACCAGGCAGTCAGGCAGACAAGAAAGTAGACGGAAAATTAAATGAATAAAAATTATATAAAAACTATACAGTATAGATCTCATTTACACCCACCAAATTTTGTCCATTTCCACAGTGTCAGCTGATCCTTTCAAATCTCAGAAGTGTTTGAAATATTGTCCCCCATCTTCTGAGCATAATATCCCAGTTTTCTCTCACTGGATGGCTGGTGCTATTCCTTTGGGATTCAAGGGAAAGAATGCCCTGATTGGTACTATAGGCAAGCTTTAAAAAACAAAACAAAAAGGCACTTCTACATTTCTGCCCTTTGATCGTTTCCCTTGTCTGCATCCTCCTCCTCTTCCTCCTCGTAATTCACGTCCTCGTTATTCTTGGCATCATTTCTGTGATCCCCGTCCATTCTTGGCCCTTCATGGTTTTTACCTTTATCCTGGAAGCGAATTACATGCACACAACCTGATTTAATGACCAGGAGTCATGTAAACACGATCATTTCAGACATTTACAGTTAGTGTTTGCCTCCTGTGCAGCGATGCATGAATGAAGCTTAGATCCGCTGAGCTCCTGTTGCAGAGGAGGTAAGTGGCAGTATGAACTATAAGTCTATCAATGTGATTTTTTTTAATGAAGTCTTTTTTTTGAATATATTAAACATTAAAGATGATAAATGATAATCGCTCTAATCGGTCTCCAAGGTCAGAAGTTACAGACCAGCTGACAGTGAGGAGTCAGATGTCTTTCTCAAGGATATTTCAGCTCTGTGGACGGCTGGTTTTCAAAAGGTTTCAATGTTTTGCAGACTTTATAAAGACTGAATAAATATCTCAAACCAATTAAAATACCACATAACAGGAGTATTAAGGCTTATAGACTTTGTCATATATTGAGACTTCCTTATATGTCAAATTAAATCAAATGCAGGCGAACACACGACACTCCGACTGACTCGACATCCTATCTTTCTCATTTACCGTGAGTCACATGGGCCAGGGTTTACATTACAGAGACAGCACAGTGTGCTCTGACACACTCGAGCTACACACCAGTGAATCCCTGCACAGGTGAATATATTTCTGGATGTGAACCCAGAACATTTCGCTGTGTGCACCTCGACCGTTTTCCTCCAGGAAAGGTTTCAGGGTGTGATGTTACTTGTGAGGTGGAACGGAACCTGATGTGATGATGCTGGGAATAAAAATGAATTCCACATTTGTGCAGGTTAAATGGGAAACGGGAGGCCTAGGAAGTAAAGCGGATTGTGAGGTTGGTGGTTTCAGCTGCAGGGAAGACTGCATGAGCAGAGAGTAAACTTCAAGCGATGTGAAGAAAAATCTTTAACTCCTTGACCAGTGGAAACACCTTAGAGTATTTTTTAGTTTTAAAATAACCATCCTGTAATAGTAAAGCCATTGAAATTGTTATTTAACAGACAGTGTGTCGTAATTCTTTGATCTAAGGACGATACTTTTCTGTCTTAACCAAGCAGCAGCTTTAACGGGAGTGCAGTACTTCTAATGACCAGTAGATCCTGATTTCAAAAAAAAGTAAGCACTGACATCAACAAAGCCTCCGATTTTCTTTTTTAAAAAGAGACTGTATTTTTAGATCCATCACATTAAGGTGTAGGTTTAATGTCCAGGCAATAGCTGAATTTAAAGATAATCTACATAGTCGCAGTACCAAAATGGTTAGCGAGTGACTAGACTTGCTTCCAGAAGGGACTTTGTTTGAAAGCAGGAAACCCATTACGTTTTTCTTATTTCTCTTATTTGTGCCTCCTTGTCTCCTCGGCCCTCCTGGAAATCATGCCTAGATGAGGAGGGCAGAGTAGAAAGGAGCTATAACCCAGGATACACAGGTCTTTTAACCTTTATGGCAAACAGCAGGGGATGACTCTTTAAACGTTTGACCTTTTAAAAAATCACACGTTTCAGTTATTTAAGACGATTAAACCATGTGCATGACTACATGTCACATGTAGTAACATTACTCCATGTTCAGAATTTCATCAAAAATGGCCTAGTTTAAAAAAAAGCTCATGTACTTGGCCTGTTACTTTGACTTCTTTCCCCTTGTGACTTTTCCTCACCGCCTCCGATATTTGATGGGAGAGGAATCAAGGAAATCTCGGAATTGAGAAAAGGAGGATTGACTGCTTTCCCACAGAACATACCTGGTCTCTGTTCTCTTTTTTATATTGATCCTCTCCCTCCTCATCTCTCTTCTGTCCACCAGCTATGTCCTCCTGGGCCTTCAGGACAAGAAAAACCACATTTACGAATTGCAACATGAAACTTTAGTCACGACACTGAGATGCAAATGTATTGCAGCATTATATTATACTAAACCATATTCATTTAGTTTTGATAGTCTTACATTCAAGTGTTTTGCACCACTCTACTATCACTCAGTACGAAAGGCATGTGTGTGAGCATGCACGTTACCTCATCTTCCGCTTCCTCCTGGTACTGGTCATCCAGTGTGTCCTCTTGCTGGTCTGGATTTCCAGCTATCTGAATGCACACAAATCACAGAACAAGTTAAAACAGGATATAAAGTTTACTTTTCATCATAGATCCTGCGGTTTCTCTCTCTCACTTAATATATATTTATATTAAGGTGCACCTCGCCATGCAGTCTGGCTATAAACATTTTTGAAACAATGGGTCTCTCTGAAGAGCTCACTGAATGATTAACATCCGCACAAAGCTCAGCACTTTATACTGTATAGTGCATCTCTAGTTCTCAAACTTTCATGGCTTGCTTCAGTATGCCATTCTGAGCTCTGTATGTGTGTGTGTGCACGAATTTAGTCTGAAGCTGCCAACAAGCCCCTCCTCTTCCATTGTTGGCATTTTCAAAACCTCTAATCATCTTCCTGTTCAGCCCGTAATGTTGCTGTAATGTCAGTAGCTGCGTGTGCAGATGCTGAATACACTGTCGCCTCCCCTGACTCACCACCAGTTCCTCCTCCACAGTCGGTTTGAGGTTTTGATGCATTTGAATGTGCTGGGCCGGCGCTGCAGGCTCCTCTTCCTCTTCAGCCGCATTTTCATCTGCTTCGGCAGCGCGGTGCGGCAGCCGGGCGTCCTCGGCCTCGTCAAACTCATCCTCTCCCTGGTTGTTGGGGTCGTCCTCAGGGTTCAAGTCACCGTCTATGTCACCCTATAGCAAAATAACAAATTTAGAATAAGAGCTGTGGATATGATAAAATGAGTATGTTTTTGCTGGAAATAAAACTGTCAACCTGTCAGTTTCCTGTAATGTTTTATTAATTCTCTGGCTAGTATTCAGAAGATTTACCAGCTCAGTAGGTTGACAGACAAGTGCGGATAGAGAGGGAACAGATGAATATGGAAGTGGGCTGGGGTGATTAAAGAATCGATGTTCTGATGGATGGCTGAATGAGTGTATGGCGTATGATAGACCGGTGTGAATCTTAAGCAAGCGAATGAGCTGGGAGGACAGAGAGAGCCCGAGGATGTTTTAACAGATGGAGCGAGCAAGACGGCAAGACAGACAGAAAGACAGACATCCACCTGCTGATGTGGCGGCACTCTGTGATCCGTCTCTCGATTCTCCTCCGCCTCCTGCTCGTGCAGCATATGAACGTCTCTCTCTGTTAACACACAGACGCAACACACAAACTAAATCCACTACCATCAACCGGCTGCTTCTGTGAGCTCTAATGATTGAAGGGAATATTTGTGCAGTGAGAAATATGGAAGACGTTTTCCTGCAAATCTCACCTTCATCAACCTCAGCGTGACCGTCGTCTTCTCGAATATCATTGTCCACATTCTCGTATTCAGTCCTCTTCCTAATAACCGAGACGAGTACAGTGCAAGTAAGTACAGGCACGTGTTCTTCTGTAAAGCTATTTTATTAATTCATTTGGAGAAATGTAATAAGAAAATATGCCGCGGTTCAAAGTTTACTACTCGCTGCGACTGCTCTGTTTCCTTAAAACCTGACCTCTCGTGTTCTTCTCTCAGGATCTGCTCCCGTCTGTCGGCCTCCCTGTGCTGCTGCTGCTCACGTTCCTGCTCCACCTTCAGCCTCTGCTCCCTGTCCTTCAGCACCCTCTCCCTCTCGGCCTGGAGGGCCTCCTGCCGCCTCTGGATCTGCCTGCCCTCCTCTGCCCTCTGAGCCTGCAGCCGCTGCTGCTCCTGCTGCTGCTCATAGGCTGACTTTAGATGCTGAACCTGGGGGGGCACCTTGTGCTGCAGCTGGTCCTCCGGATGCAGATTCACAGGAGGATCCTGAGAGAGTTATAAATACAAGAGAGAGGAAATATCATGTAGAGCATGAAAAAAGTGAATTAGAGCTCATCAAACGCACTGAATTGATGCCAAGTTTAGATATAAATATAAAGCAATGTGTGTGTGTGTGTGTGTGTGTGTGTGGGGGGGGGGGGGGGGGGGGGGGTTCTCCATGTTTCCTCAATAAAGCTAAAAAAAAAAAAACAAAAAAAAACACTGCATAAGCAGAGTCACACTGAACTAACTAATACCAGCAGGAAACAGACGTCCACTTCAAGATCTGTTTAAACCCTGTTTGGATAAGATCTTTTAGTCTAAACCACTGCTGACCATCTGTGGCTGGCGTTTCCGTCGGTCCAATGCGTTCTCATTCTCTTCTTCATGTTCTGGCTCCTGCTCTTCCTCCTGCTGCTCATCCTGTAGCTGGTCTGGGTCCTCCTCCAGCTTCTGAGGCTGTCCAGCTTGGGCCATCTCCTCCTCTGCCAGCTCCCTCCTCCTCTCTGCCTCTCCCTCTCTGTCCTCGTCTTTCTCAGACGGGGCGTGCTGGGTTACAGTGGAGTGGGACTGGACCTCAGAGTGGGCGTGCGCTTCATTGGCCTGGTGAGCCAACCGAGTAGAGAGCCATGAGAGAAATCTTGAGATCTTTTGATATTTACAGTAAACTTTTTGTCTTTCTCAATAAAACAGTATTATTACTTCATCCCAAAGAATCCCAGATTACCCTTGAATCAGTGTTCCAGTGAGCCTGCTGATCTTCATGTGCGTTGGCTTGTGCATGTTGTGCCATGCTGGGCGCCTTTTGCAGGGTCTCCTTGAGCTGTTTGTATTCATTCACCTGTGCCTAAAGTGAACAAGAGAAGAGAAAGGCAAAGATTAAGAACACATTTTTACCATTACAAAATTAAGTAAACCTGTTTAACTACTCGCTAACAAAAATATCTAAACAGCCAATCACATGGCAGCAACTCAACAGTCCGAAAAAGAGAAAATATTCAGTGACTGACAACTGACAGTTGGCAAAACACGAGGTGACTGGAAGGCAACAGTAACTCAAACAACTACTCATTACAACCAAGGTATGCAGAAGAGCATCTCTGAATGTGTTCTACAGCTGCAGAAGACCACACCAGGTTTCACTCCTGTCAGCTAAAAATAGGAAACTGAGGCTACAGCTCACACAGGCTCACCAAAACTTGACAATAGAAAACTGGAAAAACACCGTCTGGTCTCACAGGTCTTAATTAACGCTGCAACATCTACACATTTGGGATGTAGTGAACGGGATCTGCAGCAACTGTGTGATGCTGTCTCTGAGGAGTGTTTCCAGCACCTTGTTGAATTAATGACAAAGCATTAAGGTGGTGCAACCCTGTACTAGCAAAGTGTATCTAATGAAGTGGCTAGTGAGTGTGTATATATTTATGCAACACAGAAGCCTAAACCTCTTCTTCCATGATAAATCATTTAGAGCTGTGGCCTCCATCTTTGCGCCGTCTTGATTCTTTTAAGAAGCAGCTGAAAACTCATTTATTCAGACTGGTTTTAACCAGTTTTGGGTTTTATGATGCTATGTTTTTATTTTCTGTATTTTTTATGCTTGTCTTTATTGTAAAGCAGTTTTTGATCTACGAAAGGTGCTATATTAATAAAAATAAATTAAAAAAATATAGCAAAAACAACCTCCTGTACAGCCATTAATTAGCTTCCATCTTTTTTTTAAAAAAAGGAAAGAAATAAATGAAGCTTTCCCTGCGGCGATACAGATACTTTCTTTCAAACTGTCCGTTCAGTTTTGGCCCTCGTACCGTTAAATCCTTTTATACGCGCATACTTTCAGAACAGGCCAGAGGGTTAAATTCTAAAAATTCTTGCTAAATTCCTCCCTCGTCCCTTCGTCTCGCTCCACTCCCTCCATTATAGCTTTCTGGCTGATTGGCTGCAGTGTGCTTTAGATGCACTGCGCTGACAGCCCTGACTAAATCAAACCCCCTGGAGTGAAGGAAAGAGCGTGTATGCATGTGTGTGTGTGTGTGTGTGTGTGTGTGTGTCCAAGCAAACGCACTGATGGAAAGCAGGCCAGGCTTTAAAACAAATTAGTAAATGCAGACAGAAAGAGAGAGAGAGGTGGGGGAATTGAGAGAAATGAAAGTGAGTATCTATCAGCAGAGCTCAGTGTATTCAGTAAACTGTTCAGGCAGTTCAGAGGTCACTCTTAAGGAGAAAGACAATTATAGATTTGCCAAAAAACACACAAACCCCCCCTGCCTACGGCATCAATCAGCTGCTGTACTCAGTGACTGCAGTAAACCAGGAGGCTGAACCCTTACCTGAGCTGCAGCCAGCGCACTCTTGTGGTCTTCCAGCGTCAGTGCGAGGTGATCGTGGGCTGCCTTCAGGTCCTGATGGTGGATCTGAACAAGCAAATCCGACAAAAGTGAGCCAAGGAGCCATTCACATTTATGACAAGAAAGAAAAAATATATCTGTGCAGACATACAGGAGGAAGAAAAGTAAGAAATGTCCAGAGTCTTTCTCACCTGGGCGTCCTGTAGCTGCACGTGAATGTCATGATGGGCTTTCCTCAGTTGTTTATTTTCCTCTCTTAGGTTAACAACACTCTCTGCCACCGCAACAAATCAGAAATAAAGAGAAGAAAAACAAACAAACATGTCAAACAACTTCTCCTGCAATAACTTTCCAATTATTACAACCAGTCATATTAACTCTTACTTGTCTGTCCTTATACTCCATATTACCAACATTTGAATATTTTATAAAAGCAAATTAAATCCACGTTTGTTTTCACACCATTCAACTGTAAAATATGACAAAATCATTTTGCAGTCCAGAAATGTGAAAATAAAAGCAATTTTACATGCAGTATGTCATTAAGTCAGGAGATGGAGACAGAGTAAAACTGGAAAAAAATCACTTATACTCAAAATATGACACGCTGACGGCCCTGGATACTAGACAAAACTGCCAGAGAGTGCGAGCTTGGAATCATGCTGACGGATCAATGGTGGGAAAAAGCTGTCCTCAGTCATAAACTACACCCAGGTTCTCATACAGTTGTCCAAAATGTATTAATGGACCAATGTGACAGATGTCATGGCAGATGTTTTATTCCTGCTGTAACCTGCACAGGTTTTAGACTGCTCCTTCAGGAACACGCGTAAGGTTCAGGGACCTGGATGAATGTGGGCTTTTTCATTGCTATTATTTGTGGTTCCACTTGTTCCCCTGAAGATCATTTCTCTGCAATACAAATTTTTCTCTTTTGCATCTCTGTTATAGTCGTATCCTAGGCTCAGAGACGTGATGTCATTTGTCGAGCTAGAAAAGATCAATTTTACAGTAAAAGGCAGCTATATAAATTAACGAGAATTAAAATCCAATGTAAAGTGAAGAAGGCTGAAAAACGGTCACATCCAGGAGAAATCACTCTTGTTCACCAGCACTAGGGCTGGGCGATATGACCCAAAATTCATATCTCGATATTTTTTAGCTGGATGGCGATATAAGATATATATCTCGATTTTTTTTTTAAAGCCATAAGTTAAGAACAAAAAGAGAGTTCTTAGTCACACTGTGTCCCAGATGTCACACGGGCACTTTTATTTATATACAGCGTAGATGTACATGAAGAAATTACTCAAAAATAAATTATCAGCATTTATTAAATAATCATGGTCCATAAATAAAAGAAAACAATGTTGTTTTTGTGCATAACGAAAAGCTCACAATTGTGCTGTGAAAATGTAAACTAATAGACGCTGAGCGTAATAACAAAGAGACAGATTTCACAGCTGCACCACGTCTCTGAACAGGTGCCATTTGTGGTCCTTATACACACACAGTACGTATCACTCCGTGAGGCTCCTCCTCGGTAGCCGTAATCCTCCGTGTCACTACCCGATCTGTACCGGAAATCCGATCGGTACCCCGCATGCGCGAAAGGTTTCTACTTCCGGTCGTAGCGTTTTACGATAGTTATGGGTCAGAGTATCTGTTAAGATGTTAAGAATAACAAGTATATCTTAAAATGTTTGCAATAATGAAGCATTTCAGTACAATGTAGACAAAAACGAAAAATAAAAAGAAAGTTACGGATCAGGACTCTCCGATCCTTACTGCGCATGTGTAAAGTCTGACCGTACAAATCGGGTCTATCCGATCCGTACCGCGCATGTGCAGATGTTTTCTTCTTCTTCTGTTCGTTTAATGGCAGTTTACTCCCCAGTGTACGAGGATACCGCCACCTGCTGACCGAGCGAATAAACCCTATTATAAACTGAATTATCGTCATTACAAACGTGTGTTAAATCTGATTTAGCGATAGTCGAGCGTGTTTATGCTTGTCTGTGAGGAGAGGATTGTTGGAATAGTGATGATGATGTGCGCTATCACTGTCAATTGTCAGTAAACACTTCATCTGGCTGATGAATCTACACGTGAGATATTACAAAGTCTGCATTATTAACTCTGTAATTAGGCGCCATTCTTCTTATTTTACGGCGCTGTTGCTCAATCGGGGGACGCTCTCTGTTGAGGAGAAAAGCATGAATTTCTTTGTATACGGATTATCCATTGTCTAAATGTCCCGGGCAGTCGAAAAGAAGGCAGAGCTGTTGAGAAATGCTAGGAGCTAACTGGGCGCTAACCGCATCATTCAAATATATTGAATGTCGCAAAGAGAGGAAGTGACGTAAGATTTGCGCATGCGGGGTACCGATCGGGTTTCCGGTACGGATCGGGTAGTGACACTCCGACAATCCATCAAGCGGTGCAGCTCCGTATGGAACGCCAGGACTGCCATAATGAATTAATTAAATACACCATTAAATAATTAATTAAATGTGTCAATAATTAATTAAAATTGGAATTAATTAATTAAAAAAATAGTTATGACACATGTAATTAATTAATTATTGACACATTTAATTAATTATTTATGTATTTCACATTTTAATTAATTATTGACACATTTAATTAATTAATTATTGACACATTTAATTAATTATTTATGTATTTCACATTTTAATTAATTATTGACACATTTAATTAATTATTGACACATTTAATTAATTATTGACACATTTAATTAATTATTTAATGATATATTTATTTATTTCATTTTGGCAGTCCTGACGCCTGGCTCTCGTCATGAAATAATTTTATCTGTCAGCCTCACCCATCAAACTCAGGGGGCGGGGTTAACGCTGCCCATGCAGCTTCTCTAACATTTGATTGGTTGCCGTGCAAAGTAAGTCAAAACAGGTCGATCCTAGATAATCGATTGCTTGTGTAGACTTGGGGCAGCCAGTTATCCCAGAATGCAGATCAAATCACAGGCCGTTTTTCTGTCACCAGCTACACTTTTAACAGTGTTTTAGCCGCGAATGTCGGTATGTCTGGTCAGGTTGTCAACATAGAACATGTTTGCAAAAGTGCTCAGATGTTTTCAGAGATTTCACTAGCTCTGCTAACAGTTAGCATGCAGAGCGCACCGAGGGGGTACATTAACCGGTTTGTTTACATATTCCACTCTCCGTGTTCCACATGTTGCATTCGCAGATTCTCATTTTCACCGAACGATCGTCTCTTTCCGCCTGGTCTTGTGTCTCTGTGCTTCTGTAACATAAAGAACGAGCTGACATTTTTCTCACGAAACCAGCGATCAGCTCAGCAGACCCTCAGTTTACCTGCATGCATCCTCCTCCTCATCTGTCAGCTGTTTAACACCTGCTGCTAATTCAAGAAACACGCCTAGTTACCTGGTGATAGTCACAGTTTAACTGCACAAGATAAGTAAATATAGTATTTTCCCCGAGCGCAGAGCTGCTGGAGCTTGTTTCCTTACAGAGCACTTTATAGGCGAACAGCTTCATCAGCGGCTGATGTCCAATCACCAGCACACAGCTTTCAAACCTCAGCTGAGTTTTAGCTCTCAGTGGTTAAACGCTGGACTTCATTCACTCAGGTTCTGTCTGTCGGGTCACGTTTACTTCGCTGTTTTATTTACAACTGAGCAAATCGGTTTGGCTGAGGTTAAAGTTACGTTTCATAACTGCATAGTTTCACAGACGTTTAATGAACCACTGGCACATGTGTTAGACTGAACTATCATCTAAATATCATCTGTTTTTTAATAGTTATTCAACTGTATTCTAAGCACCAGCTGTCTGTTAGAATGTGATTTTTTTTCTCTCTCTGTTGGCAGAGGTATAAAAATGCGCAGGAAAATCTGACGTGCATGGCAAACTTCACCGACGATATTTAGGGAGGAATAAACACACATCAAACATAAATGAACCATTTGCCTGTCTCCATAATTGAGAGCATTTTCTCTTCTTATGTCAACTCTCTCTCTCTCTCTCTCTCTCTCTCTTTTTTTTTTTTTTTTTTTTTTTTGCTTTTTCGGTCATGTTATGTTTACCTGTCAAAGGCTTGTTACAAACTATGAAACACATTGTGCAGACTTCTGGATGTTAGAAGAAAACGAATACTGCTCATGAATGAGACTAAAGGCAGGAAGGTGTCCTTTAAAACTAAACATGTTAATAGGACCTCCCTGTTTATATCATAGTTTATGATATAGCACGTGTATTTCAGTAATAGCCTGCTGAGGCCACTATACGTGCTGGCCTCATATCAAATGTGAAGGCAGACTGAGTCTATGTTTGACGTTTGTTTATATCTAATCTTCCTTTTCAAACATTTAAACAGCAGCGAGTCTGCAGCTGAGGGAATACAAATTCAAATTGTCGGAACAGGTTTGCTCGTTTCTTGGATTCATTTGGTGATTTATTAAATGTATAACTGTGTGGTGGGGCGTGGTCTGCGGTGCCGTGCAGGGAGGGCGGACGCACCTGCACGGCATCCTTAATCACGCCCGCCTAGTTAAAAACACGGGGACTGAGGGGTTTGGGGGTGTTGTGGTGTGGTGAGATGTAAATAAAGATGACTCTGAACGTTGCTCCGTGGTCCCGCCGTGTCTTATTCACGCCACATTGGTGCCGAAACCCAGGAGGCAGCACGGCGGGTCCATATCGGAGCCAGGGAATGGAGGAGCTGGCCCAGAGGGTGGCCGAAATGGCGGCCGCCCAGCGGGAGCAGGCGGCGGAGGTGCGTCGCCAGCAGGAAGAGCTGCAGGACCAGTCCGAGCGGCACCTGGAAAGGATTGGGGAGCTGGCGGCGCTGCTCTGGGCCTGGGCGCCACCCCCACAGGTGTGTCCCGAGGACAGTGAAGCGGTGGAGGAGCCGCGTGAGGCACCTCAACAGCCGGAGGTGGCAGACGAGGCGCGCGGGGATCTGCGCCTGCCGGAGGAGGGGGAACAGCCAGGTGAAGGGCTGCTCCTGCCGGGAGTGGTGGATGAGCCGCTCCAACCGGAGGCGGCAGACGAGGTGCGCGAGGGTCTGCGCCGGTTGGAGAAAGAGGAGCTGCACGAGGGGCTGCTCGAGCCGGGAGTGGCGGCGGAGGGAGCAGTAGTGACGGAGGAGTCGCGCTATGGGCTGCTCCAGCAGGGAGCGACAGCGGTGACGGAGGGGCCGCGCAAGGAGCTGGAGGTCCCAGTGCCAGGGGAGCTTGCTCGAGTGGAACTGGCGAGCGAGGCGGGCGCCACGCTTGAGATCGCCGTGCTCGCCAGAACGGCCTCACCACCACCAGAGGCCTGTACACGCCACACCTCTGCCCAGCCACCTGTGAGCTGGGGCTCACGCTTGTGCCGGCCGCGCCGGGTGCACCTGTCACGTGTCCGACTTCCGAACCAGCTTTGCCTGCGCCGCTGGATTCGCGGGCGGCCGCCTGAACTCGCACCTCCCCGTCGCTTGGCCGGGGCCTGGGGGTGCCAGCTGTCCGGGCTGATTCCCTCTCCCACTGGCGGTGGGGGAGTAGGTTCGGCCGGATGGCTCCCCGGCCTCAATCGGGCGATGGGGGTATGTGGTGGGGCGTGGTCTGCGGTGCCGTGCAGGGAGGGCGGACGCACCTGCACGGCATCCTTAATCACGCCCGCCTAGTTAAAAACACGGGGACTGAGGGGTTTGGGGGTGTTGTGGTGTGGTGAGATGTAAATAAAGATGACTCTGAACGTTGCTCCGTGGTCCCGCCGTGTCTTATTCACGCCACAAACTGTTATTCTAATCTGCTGCTGAGTCTCTTACACTTTTCTTTATGCTGTATATTTTCACGTCTCTGGAATAGTTGGCAGTTAGATAGTCAGCTGGGAAACTTTGTGTTAACTCATGGAGCTGAGGATATCGTGGATATGCTGACCTCGCTCCGTGGTGTACAGAGCGAGGTCAGCATGATTAATATTCACAATAAAAATATTAGCCGAACATCATGAAGTCTGTATGTGTTTCATAGTGTCGAACAACCTTTGTACAGTTAAAGCCAGCAGTTACTACATGACGGAAACACCAACGTTATCTCTTTTATGTGTTTATACACAGGTCACGCTGATTACTGAACAAAAACCCAAAGATCAGATGTTAAATAGATTTATTTGCTCTCTCTCCTCCTTAAACATGTTTTTAATGTTAGTTATAATTCAGAATTGGCGACTGAAACACGTAGGACACATAAGAACATCAGGAAATAAAACACCGATAAATATAACCTCAGTAAAAGAAGTCAGCGGGGGTTACTACAGCTGTGTACCGGGGCCTGCGCTTTGTCGGTGGGATTGCTTGCGAGGCGAGCGGGTCTATCCCACGCTTTGCCGTGAGACTGGGACGACATCTCCGAAATCATCGAAACACTTTTGCAAAGAGGCTGTATCTTGACAAACCGACCAGACACATGAAGATTAAACCACTACATTCTCGGCTAAAAAAATATTAAAACGGTATTTGGTAACACACAAACAGGGTTTTTCAAAGCTCAGTTCTGTTAGCTTCCACATGCCGGTTGTTGTGTGCTAGAAACAATGGCCACCAGGCCAAAGCAATGGTTTTGACTCGATCAGCGTTAACCCCGCCCCCTGAGTTTGATGGGTGAGGCTGACAGATAAAATTATTTCATGATGAGAGCCAGGCGTCAGGACTGCCAAAATGAAATAAATAAATATATCATTAAATAATTAATTAAATGTGTCAATAATTAATTAAATGTGTCAATAATTAATTAAAATGTGAAATACATAAATAATTAATTAAATATGTCAATAATTAATTAATTAAATGTGTCAATAATTAATTAAAACGTGAAATACATAAATAATTAATTAAATGTGTCAATAATTAATTAATTACATATATCATAACTATTTATTTAATTAATTAATTCCAATTTTAATTAATTATTGCCACATTTAATTAATTATTTAATGGTGTATTTAATTAATTCATTATGGCAGTCCTGGCGTTCCATAGCTCCGTAGCTTAGCAAAGTCATATTAAAACATTTTTTGACAGATTGCAGAGCGCTGTGTACCACATAAAATCGGTTCGCGGTCAGTAAGCACAACCAGAATTCATACATAAGGCGCACTGTCGATTTTTGAGAAAATGAAAGGATTTTAGGCCGTGCAGCCCCTCCTGGCTGCATGTCGTTAGCGCGGTTAGCTCGCTAACACGTTGACGCCGTCCAGCCCCACGCACGGTAACTCGCTAACGGAGATTTTCCGCTTTCATCTTGTCATTGCCTGCAGGTGAAGCTATGGGGGAGGCGGAGTTGTGTTCAGTGAAGGAGAGGCGAGGCCGAGTAACGTTGCGTAGAGACAAAAGTGGACGAAAGAGAGGCAAACCTGCGGCTCCACAAGTATAATCATAACGTAACATAGACTATATCGATATAAACGATATTGTCACATTTTATATCTTGTATGAAAATATATCGATATTTTTAAAAGCTCGATATATCGCCCAGCCCTAACCAGCACATTAAAGGGTTTGAGTTCAGGAGTACAGTGTGACTACATGGGTCACCATAAAAAGCATGACAATATGTGAACAGCAGGTCATTGCATTTGACCATATAACTGATGTTAGCACTATGGTGATAAGAAGGCCCAAACCATGCCCTGCTAATGTGGAAATCTAATTCATAAAAGTTCTTTATCATTCTGTGCAGTTATGATGTCACACAGACTCTGATGTTAATGACTTTGCTAAATACTGAAAAAAGTTCGTCCACCCCGCTGCGGCATTAGCTCATCAGTTCATCATCCGGATGAGCTAATAATAAAAGCTAACTTTCTTACACTCATATTTACATTGTTTCATTCAGTGTTTGTTTGCAGAAACCTGGCACAAGTCATTACCTTTGAGCTGGGAGACTTCTATCTCTTTGGCCTCCTGAAGTTTATCGTAGCGCTCCTTGTGTTCACCCAGCAGCCGGCTGTGATCCTTGCCCTGGACTTGGTGCTGCTCGTGCAGATCATAATACTGCCTCTTCAGGTCCTCGTGCTGATTCTGAAGGAAAGCTCTTGTTACAAACATAACATCAAAAACTACAAAAAAGGGACAAAAGGCCAGGAAGAATTTGTCTGTTTGGATAAGAGGAAGAAAGGTTAAATATGAGGATGTCTGTGTTAAACGGAAGAAGAAAACCAGAGGATAAGTGAGTGTATCTATGTGTGTTTTGGGCTTCTGACCTTTAACATCTGATGTTGGACTTGTAAGGAGTTGTATTTGCCGTTTGATTCTTGCTGTTAGAGGATTTAAAAAAAAAAAAAAAAAAAAAGAGAGATAATTGTTTGCACACAAGTTCTGCACAGATATCTCAAGCAGACAAAATAAAGAAGCCAACTAACAAATAAAAAAGCAACACTGTAGTGTACAAAAGATACCTTCTCTCTGTTCAATGATTGCTGCGCTTCGATCTTATAAACCAGATAATCTGAAAAAGACAAAAACAACAGAAAAGAAGCTAATTGAAACCAAATTTACACTTGAGATTACAATTTAAATAGATGCACTATTTTGCAGAAATTTTTTCTTAAATTTAAACTCAATAATTATGTTGTCTTAAAAACTGACTCTACTGCAGTCTAATATTTACTTTAGCACAAACTCCTCAATACGGACAAATTCCTTAAGTCGAGACTGAGTGTACATGCTACTTTTCTCACCGTCTTTGGCCTTTTTGTGCTCCAACCTCTCCTTCTGAAGACTCTTCTCCAACCTGGAGCGATGCTCATACACCACTACAGGAAACATGGAGGGGATGAATTAAGGGAAGGATTAGTGAGTGCTTTGACATCTATCTGGACCAGCAAACCAAACACAAAGCTCCAATACCAACACTTGGACTGCAAAAACAACCTCAACATTAGTCAAGTGAAGTGAAGTGAAGATCCTTTTGGCAATTTTCTTAGCAAACTAGCTTGACGTAGATATCTACAGTCTACATCAAGCAATATTCAAAGCATGGGGAAGTAGGTCAGTGCAGGAGCAAAGTATTCTGGGTAAAATTTGACTACATACACACTGTCATTCTATTGCTGCTAAGTATGCAGATATACTGAGAATACATTTGCAAATAGAGGTTTACATACATTCATGAGCACGAATGTCTGATAATTTTGGTCTTTCGGTGATTTCTTTGAACTCTTCTTTTCCCAGCACATATCTTTAACTTTTTAAGGGGCTTTTAAGTGTAGTCGACAAAAAACAATGAGGTTGGGGCTTTGGGAAGGCCACTGTAGAAGCTTTATCCCTTACAAAAACAGTTTTGATGCATGTTTGGGATGATTGTCCTGTTGGAACACAATATTCCCTCAAAATTTAAACTTCCTAGTAGAGATGGCACGATACCACTTTTTTATGTCCGATACCGATACAGATATCATAAATTTGGATATCTGCCGATACCGATATGAATCCGATATAGTGTTTTTTAATCAACAAAACTGTTTTTTAAATATCTTGCTGCATTTTGTATAAGTTCATACTCAAGTTTAAAACAACAACTACACTAAAGCTATTCTGTTATACCTGTATGCAAAAAAAAAAAAAAAACATTTCATAGTTCAGCAATACTGATCAATCTAATAAACTTAAACCTACACCATCCTCCCTATTCTGGTATTTTAAAGAGTACTTAGCATAAATATTAAGCAACCTAACTAATAGGGTTCCAACTCCCAGCAACAACAAAAATAAATAAATAAAAAATAGGAAACCACCCCTCAATATTAAATAGATTCAACATCTTTCTTCAACAAAATTGCAGACTGCACAGATGGTACCTTCCCAAAGGAAAAAGTACTATATCTTACTAGGGTATATATATTAGACTTAATAGTCACTATATACAGTAATTGACTTCTATTCATTTTACATCAAATTAAAACTTTGGGTGTCAGATAATTATTTATTAAAAGCTAGACATTTTAAATGAGAATAAGAAAGAAAAGTATGTCTTTGTGCCCCCTTTTCCCTGTTAATGCCCTATCGGCCCCCCTGGCTAAACTTTGCTAGATCCGCCCCTGCACAGTTACCAGCCGTCAGCTACGTAGAAAAAGATCCTCGAGTAGAAAGTAATATTAAATAAATTCTAACAACAGCTTATCAAGCTTAAACGTGCTGCTGTTGTTCAACCGCTGGTTTCCTCTTTCTGGTGCAAAGTGGGCCAAAAGTAAACTAGAGACATGAACTCGTGACAGAAAAGCCGATCAGCTGATCGTTAAGCAGTTTCATGATTGAAGTAGCAGCAAGAGAGAGAGAGAGGCAGTCGCTCCATATATTAGTTGTTAAGCTTAACGCAGGAATGCTTTACAAACATTCAGAGATGGACTTACACACTTGCTTTACTTCTCTCAGGGATAACTTTGTCGGAGATGAAATGCAGGGTTGCTAGCGAAGCTCCAAATGCTATCCAGACCACCGACAGGTCCCGCATGCCACAGCCGCTCTATCACGCGATGCATACTGCTCCGACGTGCTAACGTTCTGAGGTGAGTTACGGCGTGTTGCAAGTTTTGTGAGGTGCTTTCGTGATATTTAATGGATCGGATTACATTTTTTATTTTTCTCCGATATCCGATCCAGTAATTTAGGTCAGTATCGGACCGATACCGATACGTAATATCGGATCGGTCCATCTCTACTTCCTAGCTGTTGATCTGAGGTGAAGTTGAAGAATTTAGATGTTGTCAAACTTCCTCATTATCCCATCCACTTTCTGCAAAATACCATTACCACAGGCAGCAAAGCAGCCGCACAGCATAATGCTACCACCACCATGCTTGAAAGCTGATACAGCATTCCTAGGTCTTTGTCTTGTCTCATCATAAAACTTTTCTCAGCAGTTTCTTTATTTCTTCCCATACTCTCAGTCTATGGCAATTTGGCAATTTCTAGTTCATGGCAGGCTTGAGCCTTGCTGGTTCCTGGGTTGTTTCTACAATACAATTTTAGATCTTCAGTGAGTTCTTTGGACTTTCTCATTGTTCTGAATATTGGTCAAACCAATAAGGTGTCAAACAAATCTGTTCTATGCTGCAGAGAGAAATTACCAGTAGTCAATTGTGATCACTACTGAGGAGTTAGCGCTTGACCATGGCAAATATACTGTAGAACTGTCAGCACTTTGAGTATATGTATATATTTAAGACAGTATGTATAATTTTGACATTGTGTGGATTAGAGAAAATCCTAAATGAAGTCACACTTGTTTTTTTGTTCAAGGAAATTATTAAAAGTCCCAAATTACCATGCCATTCATGTCCTTGATAAGTGTATGTAAACTCCTGACCTCAGCTGTATTTGTTAAAAGAATATGAAAAGAATAGTCTTATAAAAGTCTTATCCTCTTCATGCTCTAAAAGCTTGAGTACCTGTTTAGATTCACTTCTTACCTCTCCAGCTATCCTCTAAACCAGCGGTCCCCAACCTTTTTTGCGCCACGGACCGGTTATGCCCGACAATATTTTCATGGACCGGCCTTTAAGGTGTCGCGGATAAATACAACAAAATAAAACTAGTACCGGTACCGAAAAAAAGAAAATTTATTCATAACACACGTGAAAAGACCCAGGAAAACCGAGTAAACGATAAAAACGATAACAAAATAACGCTGAAAACTGATAAAAACCCTGAAAACTATACATTTCACACCTGAGCCTCAACTCTCGCGGCCCGGTACCGGTCCGAGGCCCGGGGGTTGGGGACCGCTGCTCTGAACTCTCCATAATCTCCCTATTCCTCCCCATTTCATGATCCTCATCTTTTCTAAATCAGAGAAACAAAAAGCAACCCGACTGTGAACAAAGCAGCATAAGTAGTCCTCGATCACTGTTAGCAGTGCAACATACTGAGAAATGTCAGGTTTATTTCTTGCGAGTCAGCTTTGGTCAGTTCTTGAGGCAACTCGTGAAGGCATTTTCTAACTTGGACACATTTTCTAACTTGCCATTAACCTCAGTTTATTTTTTCACTAAATGCATTACATCTATTTAACACATTTCAGTAGGAAGCTACTGACAACTGGACAGCGTCTCACGTTGGAATCTGACTGTACCGCTATTAATTTGTTCTGGTCAGGTTTGGAGTCTTCACACACCCCTGTTCTCTGCTGCCTGTTGGAGCGGGGGGGCTAGGAGGAGGAGTTGGCCGTCTGATTGGGGTCTGGAATGTGGGGCCTCCCTGCTGCTGCCGAGCCGGGGCAGTCTGCTTCTCTCCACCCCAGGGAAAAGGGTAACACTACCTGGGTCTGGGTGCAGTTTCCCCTTCCAGGGGCAAGGGTACCTAGACCCGGGGCTTAGAGTACGCTTGGGGAGTGTGATTGTGTGTACAGCGTCTCTTTATGTCTGTCTCCACGTTGGGTGATTGCATATATATATTGCATGTAATTGCATATGAGAGCATGAGGGTGGGAATGGATGTTTGTATCTGTGTGTGCCTGTATGTCTGTGTCTATATGTCAGGTCGGGTATCAGACGCCACCTCTCTAGGGACATCTCAGGCCCTTCAAGGTATGGAGGCCTATCTCCCCCCACCACTCCCCCTGCCAGTGGCAGACGCCCTCAGACATCGGTGCATTGGTGGTTCTTTGTGTCCGGGGATGGGCGTCTGGGTACCCACCGGCTCACTCCGGGGCTGCTTGTCGGGGCCTGGAGCTCGCTCGGGCCACTTCAGGGGTGAGGTGCCCTCGGCCTGGGGCTCGGTCACTCTGGCACAGCTGGCTGCCGGCGGAGCTCACGGGCGCGTCACTGCAACCCCCCCTGGCTTCTGCTCCGCGGCTGCTGAGTGAGCCCTCATCTGGGACTCTCGTCAGCTCTTTCTGGGACAGTGGCGCGGCTGCCCCTCTGTTGGTCTTCCTGAGTCTCTTGTGTTCTGGGGGCCTCTGGATGTCTGGAGCCTTGATCTCCTCCATACCTGCTTCAAGCCCTGGAGGACGGGGCTGTGGCCCCCCCACACCCTCTAACAGATCATTACATGCTCACAGGTGTACACAGGGGTGCTCACACACACAAACTACACCCTTTTTGGCTCCTACCTCAAAGCACACTGTGCGCTGTCGATCTGACGTGCTGCACAATAATGTTTAATATTTAGTATTTACCGTTACATTCCCATAGATCATCGTGATGTTGTTTATTCTATTGCTCTTTTTTTCCTGCTTGTTTTCTCTTTTTTCTTTCTCAACAGGTGATCCAGGTGATTGATACATGTATTTTTTGTCTGCTTATTTTGTTGTTTTTTGGGTTTTTTGCCCTTTATCACCGTTCCTCTTCCCCGCTGTTTATCTTTCCCTCTTTCTTTCTCCCCTTTCTTTTCCCCAGTCAAGTCTGTCCCGTATTTAGCAGGTTAAAATAAAATAAACAATAAAAGGCGAATCAAATAGACCAATACGGCAAGGCTGGGTTGGTCGATTTGGTAAAGTTATTCCGTTGGGCATCTTTCTTTGCCTTTAGACAATAATTCTGATGGCAAAAGAGCCAAACGGGACAGGCAAAAAAAACCCCCATTTGTTCTGGTCTTCAGGCAGCATGTGATTTAACTGTTAAAACAAGAACTCTGAACATTAAATCTTCACTTATTCCTTTCCACTGGGGGCTGGGCAGTGAAACTGATGATGTGGCTATTCTTCCCTCTGAGTGCCACCTCAACAGATTCCAAGATAACTGTTCGCTACATCTATATTTAGTTTTAATATCATGAGGGCAGCAAAAGGAAAGAAGGATAGGGGTAAAAGAAGAAGGGACAGGAAATTAACAAGAGAGTAAAACGAAGCTCAAAGAAACTGGAAAGCTGATCCTAACAGACCAGCGCTAGTGTAAATAAAGGTACCTAACTATCAAGAGGACAAAAAAACCTGCTTCTATCATATGAAAAGCCAATGTAATGACAACAAAAGTCACCCGCACAATTCAGCTCACCACGTTTTTACTCTCAATGTTGCTTTAAAGTGGTTATATCCACTTTTTTCATTATGCGTTGTGAGAACATTTTTTATGGCACTGGTGTATAAAAAGAAAATACCTTTTATGATTCTGTACAGTGTGCTCATTTGATTCCATTTAGATAAACAGTTCATGCTGCACCACTTGCTGTTTTTTTTCCATGCAGAAGTTAAAGTAATCCCATCTGTTTCCCAACAGACTCTCTGGTCTTTCCTCATCGGATTTTAGAATACAATAAGTTTAAGTTGTGACTCGCATGTTATAATGCTGCCGGGATCAGTTCTGAATAAGTAGCATATAACGCTTAATGGCAGTAAAGCAGAAGTGAACAAACTTTCCCGAAGTTTCTTTCATCAACGCCTGATCAGGTGGTTGTCTAAAACCTCACCAGATTGGATTTTATTTCGCTCCTCTGAGGCGTTGAACCTCCTCAGCAGTGCCAAAGATGAGGCTATGTTTTTCTTAGATGAGCTCAGCTAGGCTACACTCTCACTGTGGGCCAACTGGGCTGGGCTAGAGCGACAAACAACTGGAGTCTAAAGCTTAATTTATAGCACTGTACTGATTCCCTGTAGAGCTCAGGCCATAATGAGTGATGTTGTGGTTTGCATTTATACTTGGTTTCCCATCACGAGAGAAACTAAATTGTTTGTGGTCAACTCAGAGCTAATAGATCTCAAACAATTGCTAACTGTACTGAAACACGGTACAGAGAAAAGATTTCAAAACAGACTCACTACACGTACTGTCAGGGGCATGAAAAGTGCCTTATATCTACTGGCAGAATATTATGTACTGTAATAGAAGAGTGATCGAGCAATGTGCAGATGAATTTACATTCAAAGAAGCAATGAGTATCACATAGGCCTGAACCTTAGCCACCTAAAAACAAATAGTGCTGTAGGTCCAGAATATAAACACACAAAAAACAACTTCAGCTGTCAAAAGTCAAAAACCAAATGTCATAAAAGCATACAAGGAAAGCAAAGACAGCACAATGGAGAGTTTTCATTGCTTTTGAAAACCTGGATCCACTACAAAGAACTTCTTTGTATAATATGACTTCTGTCTTCTCTGCCACGGGGGGGGGGGGGGGGGGGGCTAAAGAATAAGCAACAGCACAAATAAAAACCAGAGCAGGCCACATAACTGGCTGTTCCACTTTTTTTAATACTCTAAGTGGTTGTAGTGCACAGTTACAACATGTACAGGTGAGTCTGCAAAGCTCTGCTTAGCATCTACACACTTCACTGCTATCGTGGGCCTTTCACTTAGCATGTACATATATACATGCAACAGGCTTACAGCAAAGAGAGAGCAGCTACAGGAGGAGGGCCAATAACGCAAACATACAAAGAGCTGCTGGTGTGTGCTACAAGTGTGAAATGGCCACAGACTGTTGACTCTTTTGTTGTTAGCTGTCTCCATGCTACATTAGCTCTGCTGTTGGCAGTGTTGGTGGCACGTGGCGTAGTAAACGGAGAACAACTCAGAACTGAATTCACCGACCTCACAGTTCAGGCCACTGTCACAGATACAGCTTTTTGACTTACAATCAATCCGATATTTGATCCAAACATCAGATCGGGGCATCTCCCCATCAGACCGATGAAACACAGTGTGGTTTGAGCGTAGATAAGAACAAGGGGGCCTTCTATGGTGGTGACATTTATTGACCTACTGGTTTAGATGTGGCGAGGATAAGATCAGTTAGATTTGGCTCAGGGTGTTGAAAAGGAAATGTGGGCCAGGAAAAATTTTTTCTGTGGCGTTTTTGTTGGTTCACATTCCTACTTCCATTGTGTATACACACATACACACCAGACATACAAACACAACAGACCAATTAGGTTTAGGAGTGAAGTTCAACACAGATGCATGTCCCAAGAATCTAAAAAGTGTTGATTGAATATTTTATGTGCGCTGGAACTAACTGTCTGCTACTAAGTTTTGCAAACTTCAAGACTAATGTCTTTGACGGGTAACCTATTTTACAAGTCACTCTTTGTTACAATCAGGTCAGGCCTTACAGGGGCAGGAACTCAGAAAGACTGTGAGACACATGACCTGATCCAGGAAGTGATATTAGGTCAAAGAAACACGGCATGTTTGCGTATTTACTCCCCACAAGATTTTCTTTTTCATCAAGTTTGTTTTTTGAGTCTACAGGTAACATTGAAAGGATGTAAAATATGTTGATATCTACAGTTCACATTAATGTTCTTGAGCTACTTGTAAACAGAGTAAAATAGTGTACACAGTATATACAGGCCCTCGATCAGCTGCAAATTTACAACATCAAAAGCCAAAGAGCTAAATATTGCATGTCACCCATTGTCACTATCAAGGCCTCAAACTGTAGATGTTAAGCAAGAATGTTGAAACATTTTGGTTTCAAAACTGCAGCTTCTCAGCTCCCAAAAGCTCACCACGTGTTGTTAAAAGACGACGTGTTGCGACAAACACGCAATTTCTCGAAACGTGTCAGTGCAATCGAAGCTCGCGCTCATCAAAATGAGCATCAAAACAAACATTAAATTTTAAATATTTCATGAGCTCCCATTTGCACTGCTCTCAATTAAATACAGGATGTAGGTGATTAGTAAATAACAGCTCTCTGTTTCTACTGACGCTTTTACACGCCATCCCAACTTCTTTGGAAATAGGGCCGGTTGTTAAATCACAGTGACACATTTGTCAGCGTGCACGCATAACCACAAAGTGCCTGTTAAAGACTTAAAGTGCTTTAAATGACTGATGACTGCCAGCCTGTGGCTGCAGTGGATAACAGGGAATCAATGTGCCTGGCTCACAACCCTCACATTGCCCCCACGCCTCAAGCTATAACCAACCTCTAAATATAGGGCCAGAAAAACAGCAATCTGTAGTCAGCTGTGGTTGTCAAGTGGCTTTGTGATTGGCTGAACGATGCACTGTTTCACAATGATAGTTATGGGTGTGGCGCACAAGCAGGAGAGAGCTGAGCTACAGGAAGTTGAAATCTACATAATGTATGCTGGTACACTGCAGGACCCTGTTATGGATGACATCACTGGATGTGATGTAATCTGTTGCCTGAATTTTTTTTTTCTTTTAAGCTTTTGCATTCTCAACGATGAACTTTTAGCCTAGGCCTTGTAAATATACCTTGTTAAAAAACTTAGTGGATTCCTCATACAGCACCCTATACTGTCATGACACTACAGAAGAATTAGCAAGGTCTATACCTCTAAACAGTCTCCTGTTGCAAATTGATTTGCCAGTAGAGCAAGGCTTTATTGGCACAAATCCAGCAATTATTTGGAAACACCTTAAGCATAAAAAATAGCAGTAAAAGCTTCAATGTGTGGTCCTGAAAATCAGTAGATATGGACTATATCTGCTTTCCAGTAAATAGAGACACACAAATACGTTCACATTAAAAGACCTTCATTGCATCTTAATCTACTAGCAGCAGAAGGGTTTTATTAAAAGGCCCAACTTCAGGAACTTCACCCCACTTTCACAACATTTTAACAATCTTGTTCGGCAGTACCCTGAGTGCTTCCTCCATATAAGCGTGCGTGAACATGTTGCTGTGCTGACAGGATGTGAGGTTTCGGGCCTTGCCATTATGCCATGAGTTTAAAATTAGCCGATGGGCAAAGAGCCCGCTCCTACATGGCTTTTCAGAACAAGGTTTGTTTGCGCCCACATCAGGAAGCAAAGAAGTGTGTCAGGCTTTCAGCTCAGACTCAGAACCTGACAATGTAATCCAGCCTTTAATCCAACAATAAACAAGTACCGGTAAGCCATTTTTCCCTATTACCCATCGGTTTGCCATACCGTGAAGCTGCCCTAAATCTTTCACCGGTCAGTTCTAGAAGTCTGCATGCATTTGAATATGGTCCAGGGGGTGTTTTGTCTTCAAGGTAAAGAGAACTGCTTTGTGTTAAGTTTTGATGCTTTCGCTGACATAAGAAGATCCCTTTAGTCATTCTTCAGTTCAGGTCTGTGGAAATACATCCACCCCCCTGTAATACTGGTATAACCAGAAACAGAGTGGCGATATACTGTGACCATCTAGATATAATAGGTATACTGTATCTGGTATCAAGATAGGGGAACTCCCAGTCTTCCATAAGGTTTTGGGCACTTTTGTTAATATGGGTGCTCTTTACTCAAATGATCAGAAATGACAAGCAAATGTATGGATTTCTGTCAAGTAAGCTAACAAACTGTGCTGATGAGCGCATTGTCTTAAAGGCCACGTTTATAGCAGGAACTTGAGTATCACTATGTTGCTCATTACAGTGTTTAGAAGTTCCGGCAATCTGTGGGAAATTACTCCTTATTGCTCATGAACGTACAAGTTTAAGGCAAAATCGAATCTGATGTGATCCTCTGGAATAACTGGGGCACAATTGGGAATTTTCTCCAACGTAATGCTTTTTAGTTTCAGCGATTACCTGAGAGTCAAGGATGCCAGCATGGCAACAACATCCTGCACCATGGTGGCTAAACATCAAGAAAAACAAAGACAAAATGAGCTCTAAGACTTCTAGGAATACAGCTAAAATACAGTGACTGCAACCAGCGCTTGTGTTGTAATAGCCTCAGTTGACCACAGCTGCAGGAAGTGACGGGGCTAATTTCACTTTGACTGCACCTCTGGAAAAACAAATGAACTCTCGTTAAAGGCAAATATGCTTTTAAAACATTTTTTTAAAAGGCAAATATGCTCATCTCATTGTCAGGAGATCAGGAGCCATCACCAGTTTATTGGCGGCTTTACTGAAGTATCATTTCTCTAATCCAGCTAGATCAGATGTGGCAGGAAAGTTAAGATGTTTCTGGGAAATCTGTCTCTTTTCAGTTTACAACTGGTTTTCATGGGGTCTCAGCTAATGAGTACTGTTATTACTGATTAATATAGTGATTCGTTTGTCTACAGGACGCTTTTATCATTAACTATCTCAGATTGATCAAATTTCTCAGTTTTGCTGTGTGCCAAAGATCCAAATATTTAATTGACTATTAACATTACCAGTAAAGCACACAGTCTTTACAATAAAGCCAGGAATGTTGAAGACGGAACTTTTTTTTATTTTTTTTTATTTAAAACCTTAAACACGTCTATACAAACATTTTGTAACCCAGTCTGGTTTTTAAGGTGCTAAATGAACGCCGAACTTAAGTTTGTTAAGTAAAGTAATATCAAGTCCTCCAATTTGTTTTAAAAGATGTAAGGGTGTTTCAGCATGTTCGACAATAATGACAATGCAGTTTTATCCACGGAGTCTGGCGTGACACGTAACGTCGTGTCAGCTGTGGACAAACATTCGATCACCTCTCCGCCCCCGTGTTTACCTTGGAGCTGTGCCGACAGCGACTCTTGGTGTTGCTGATACTTCAGTGCCATCGCCTCCGTCCTCTTGAGCTGTTTGTGCATCTCGTACGACATCATGCCCCCGTACATCACCCCGCAGACCACGGTGACCAGAAGGAGACATTGGAAGATCCTCCGCTGCCTCCGGGAGCACACCCCGTTTCCCATGTTGGACCCGCACCCCTCCCCGCCTTCTATGCGCGAAAGCCCCGTCTCTGCCGCTGGAAAGTTCCGACTCAACTTTTTCCCCCTCCCGGTGAGAACTGAGGAAACTGAGGAAACCTCCCCCTCCCCTCACACCCCGAGCATTTCCACGCAGAAAACACAAGCTACGTGCTAATACTCGCTTTCGGGCACATTATTGTCTTTTTTAGCAGAGCTGCATCCAAATCTCGACCCTCTCCCCCCTCTGCAACTTCAAAGTAGCCGCTCAGATTTTCGCCTGACTTACAGCCAAACTCTGGCTCTGCCTTCTTTTTAGCTCTAAAAGCAACAAAATAAATAAGACGGGCGAGTCCTGCGTGGGTCTATCTTCCTCTCTTGCAGAGTTTCTGACGTGACTCGGGCAAGCTTACAGAGAAGTTAAAAGTTGGGTCCACGACGAGGCCTTCATAGCACCTTTAACTTCAGTTACGTGTCAGCCGAGCGGCTCCCTGCCATCCAACTGCAGCGCTATAGGAAGTCCCTCCTCCGAAATAATGGTAAAGTTCCCTGCTCCCGCCCCGTAAGTGCTGCTTTTATTATATTGGTCGCCAGAGAGCTCACTCAAAAAAGCAACGAGGAATGTGAAGGAGGAAAGATAGGACCCCCCCCCAAAAAATGTAGCGTTTAATGAGGCTTAAAGTTAACTGTGAGTCTATAAAACAGAACATCACCAAATGCTGTTTCTTTCCTGGAGTTGCTCTGCCAGACCTTCACAGTTGCTGCTCGTTTCTGGGTCTCTCTGCCTTCAGTTTTGTATTTAATAATTGAGAAGCCTGCTCTGTTGGGTTGGGATCAGGTGATTGGCTCGGCCATTGAAAAATATCCAATTTCGCTGCATTGAGAAACTCTTGGATGCTTTGCGTCAGTATTATTTGCACCGTGGAGCGCTGTATGCGGTGGTCCTGAGAGGCCCGACTTACAAAAACACCAACATTTAATATGGGAATACTGCAGAAATACAGAACACAACGGAAGTTCAATAAAATACAACGGAAGTGTTTCTGCTATAACAGCTGAGGCAAGCTGGAAGAGTAATGTGTTTTAATTGAGCCATACAATACTGTACATGTTTGGTATTAGACTGTTGGCTTGTCGCTTCCAGGGGTCTGTTATGACCTTTTGCTGCATGTCCTTCTGTTTGTGTTATATGTGCTTTTGCAGCATTGTTTTCAGAAGTCGCGCATGGAGTTGGAGCGCTCATGGTTACTGTAGCTGTCTGATCGACTCTGTGGCATTTTGTATGAGTATAGCCTGTACACTTCACAATTCAGCCTGCTACTTTACGTCACCCTTAGACACTAGTGCCCAGCTTCCAATGGCAGCTATACAAAGCTATGCCATAAAACTGCCTCCACTATGAGCCAATTTTTCCTCCATACTTGCCTCTTTCCATAATTCTGGTATAAATTTATGTTGTTATTCTGTCCAAATATTTTTTTAGTCTTTTTCTCCCAGAACTGCTACTTCAGGCTATTTTGGATGTTTTCTAGCAAAGTCTGCTTGAGTCAGTGAAAATGGAGGACTGTGCATAAAATTGGCTGTAATTCATAAACAGTTAATGCAACATTTTGATAAAACCCCTTGAAGTAGAGCTGAAAGCCTGCATTTCAATCGCATCTCGAGTTTTGGATTTAAAATCCACTGTGGAGGTGCACAGTTTCGTTCAGCAAACTACGGACATGACTGAGAAGACATTGTAAACTTGTACATTTCTGTGACTCAAAGACAGAACCTTCAAACTTTGATGTGAAATTTGAGACCAAATTCTTGATTTCTTTCAATCAAAACAGTACATAGTATATTTTAGAAAGATACAATGGAGTTATTTAAACTTGGCATAATACACATTTATTAAAAGGCAACACAATGGAAGATTAAAAAAGGAAATAAAATAAACCCATCTCAACAACTTATATATATGCTCCACAGTCTGTAGCAGCAAAAGGTCCTAATAATATATTCAATACAAAAACAATCAGAGAAACAGGAACATTTTGAAAATACAATAAATCACTAGAAGTACTGAATTATTAGTGAAGAAGTTATTATTGCATATTTGCAAATGAATTTTCTCGGGCTAGTACTGGGACTAATGACTAATGGTTTGTTTGTTTTTTAACACAAAAAGATGCCCACACTTGCCTGAGGTAGAGAAATCTGCAGAACTGAAGTTAAACAGATGATCAGGTTAAAAGTGACTATGCCACATACATGTTGTATGAGAAAACCATCTGTCAGAAGAAAGAATATAATTCACTAGTAACTAATTTACTATGAATTAACTAATATTATTAAGACTATTATTATTATTATTAGCATTAGTCTAAATCAATACTTACAAAAAAATATAATCATAAGATGAAACCACTCATCTATTAGTACACCATTTTTTTCCTTTCTCTCCTCTGTTGTCATCTATTCAATTAGCATTAGTTCTGGGAACAACTGTAAAGAAGCTAATAAGGACACGCTACGAAATAATGCAAATAAATTTGGCTTGACAAGAGCATACTCTCTCCCACAAACCCGATGACAGATTAGACACGTGGACTAATTTTATAATGCTCCTATTTTTAGATAACGTCATTGAACGCGTCTTCTTTCTTTTTTAATAAACGTTATAACATTTTTAAAAAGACAATGCCAGCACACGGAAACTTAAGAGAGGACATCTGCAGGGAGGTCATAATCAGGGACTTGGAAGGACAAACAGTTCAACTGCTGTTTTTAAGAAATACAGTTTCTTAAGTTATTATCTACTTTAACAATCTGATTCACATTAGCTTAAAAACAGTGATGTGTTTATGCAATGCATTTATATTAAGACTATTAACAGTTTTAAAGGGTACACACTGTTTCTCCTGGTGGACAACAAAGAGAACGCAAAGCAAAGAAATCCACTAGTCCTTAAACATTAAACACGAAAAATCCTTTTCACATTATATAACACTATCAGATTCACATTAAAACATCAGAGTTGGTTCTTTTTATCCCAGCGTTGTCTCGTATGGCTGTAAAGGGTTAGCTACAGGGCCACAAAGTGAGATAAGACCAATGTAATTCCACACTTCTGTGCTTACTAGGGGAGTATTTGGAAAATTTGCTTTCGTTGGCTTTTGGTGCTGATACCTACTATCTTAAAAAATATATTAATACATCAGGTTCCGCAGATACTGGCAAAGGTTTCATTTTAGAAATGGCTAATTGGTTTTAAGAGCCCTATTTTAAACATGGAAGCTCACTGATTGCTTTTAAATATAGTTTTTCCATCCATAAACAAAATCAAGAGGTCCAAGTGCAAAAATGACCCAAGTCATGCAGGCAAGCCAGACTAAAGAGAAACTATGGAAGAGCTTCTAAACTGGTAGTTAATCTCCAGTGTTAAGGAAACTGTTACCTCCTCTTTCTTTCTTTATTAACACACTAAACAGGAGATTGTCCTCTTGTGTGCAAAGAAAATGAGACTCATGTTCAGCAACCCCTGAGAGCTCCAAACAAAGACTGATAGTCCAATCGCTGCTGGTGTTTGATCTCTGTCCTACAACACTGTCAGCTCCTCTTCCTCACTCAGAAGAGGTTCCACCTCTGGGATATGGCGTAGCGCACTGCTTTTGGCAGAAATGTTCTTCCTGTACATGATGAACTGGGCAGTTACCTGATTCGGTCAAGGGTTGTACGGACACTGTAAGTTCAGACATTTTACAACTGCAATATCAAAAAGGTTGGGACACTGTGTAAAATTGAAATAAAATCAGAAAGCAATGATTTGCAAATCTAATAAACCCATATTTTATTCACAACACAACGTGGAAAACATAGCAAATGTTGAAACTGAGAAAATTTAGCATGTTAAGTAAATTTGAGGTCATTTCGAAGCAATGACTTAGCAGCTTTCTATTCCTAACCTTAACACATTTATAGATTCATGTCAGCCCGCTGTCATGCCTCCACACGTGTAGGTTCATTCCAACCTGCTCTCACGCATCCGAACGCGTAACATAGTAACGATTTGTCACAGTCGTTGGTATGTTACACATTGGGATGAAAACCTGTTGAATAGCAACGTGACTGGGTATAAAAAGAACATCTAAGAGACTGGTGTTTCTCAGAAATGAAAAGACTGGCAGCAGCCAGTGCTACCCCTCAGCCTCTTGGCAGACGCACCTATGGTATGAATGTTAAAATCCTACGTCGCCTTGTTCTCAAGTTATCGCACTCACATGATTTTCCTCCCTCTGACCTTGACCTTAAGGCTGAAGTCACTGAAAACCTACCAACCTACTAAAATCTGTCTTTAAATTATGAGAGAATTTTAGAATAATGTTACTCAGTGTAAAATAGTGAAGACTTGGAATATCTTATCGTCTAAGTATCATCATCAAAAGATTCAGAGAATCTGGAGAAATCTCTGTGTGCAAGAGACAAGGCTGAAAATCAACACTGGATGCTTTTGATCTTTGGGCCCTCAGGCAGCACTGCATTAAAAACATGATTCTGTGATGGAAATCACTGCATGGGCTCAGGAACACTTGCACAAATCACTGTCTGACCACAGTTCACCATGATATTCATGAATAAAGATTGTAGCTCTGTCATGCAAAGAAGAAGACTTATATGAACACAGTCTTCTCTGAGCCAAGGCTCATTTAAATGGTCTAAAGCAAAGTGGAAAACAGTTCTGTGGTCAGAAGATTTCAAATTTGTTTGGGAAAACATGGAGTAGAGGGACCAACGTCTTTTTCAGGGAAGTCCTAGCAGATTTCAGCAAATGCTAAACCACATGCTGCTGCCATCACAACAGCAGTTTCACAGTAGAAGAGTCCAGGGGCCCGTTCTTCGTACCTCGCTAAGTAAGTTAGCTGGATTTGATTGTTGACGATTTCGCGTGATCTTGGATCGTTCGGTTCCCCGAAGCTCATCCGGGACTTGCTGCCATAGCAACAGAGTCGTAAGCGTAAACCTGCTGGGGAGCAGGTTTACTTTATGTAAACAGGATTAGATCGCGGCCACGCAGGTATGTCCGCTTCATTTATACGAAAGCAACAGCTATATTCCACCACTGTTTCACCATAAATAAATATTATCAATGTAACTAAAGATAATGCAGTACTTGATCCTTTTATTGATGTCACACAGATACATACAGGTCATTTCCTAAAAAAGGGAAATGTACTATTAATCATTCTATTACATGTATGTGATTGTTACAGATGTAATTCATATTTCAGAGTAGTAATTGTAAATTACTTTGTGTAATCAAGATGAGAGACCACGGCTATAAAAGCGAAGGTGGATTTGGGAAGCCTGTCGCAGCCATGTCCTGTCCGTTTACGCGAGCCACCCATTGCGGAAGGTGCAAGATTGATAAGGAGAGTTTTCAGAATTCAGCGTATATTGCGGGACAGACAGGATCCTTTAGCTCAGCGCGACAGTGTGCTCATAGAGATATCGATTTTCCCGTGAGGATATTATTTACTTAACCAACTTGTTGACGAGGGGGTGCAGGACCACCACCTGTCTTTTTTTTGCTCTGCCCTTTTCTTGGTTGCTGTTATAAACAAACAGATTATTCCAGGGTCTCTTTTCAAGAGACGAAAAGCAATATAAGTGATAAATATTACCATTCTGTAGAATATTCTTATATTTCACTTTTACTTGTTCCCATGTTCTAGTGGGTCCTGTTGTGGCTCTAATGTGAAAGGGGATATAATATAACATATTATAATATAATATAATGTAATATAATATTGGATAATATAGTGTGATATGATAAATCTACCCTACCGCCTACTGGTGTTGGCCAGAGGGGCCGATGGCGCGATATGGCAGCCTGGCTTCTGTCAGTCTGCCCCAGGGCAGCTGTGGCTACAACCGTAGCTGCCTCCACCAGTGTGTGAATGTGAGAGTGACTGAATAGTGGCAATGTAAAGCGCTTTGGGTGCCTTGAAAAGCGCTATATAAATCCACTCTATTATTGTTATTATTAAATTACTTACGAGTTTAATTTGTCAGCAACTTTCTGCCAGCCCTCTCTCCTTGCTTTTGCAGCCTTTGCAGTGTTCCCTTGCGTTCTGATTAAACTCTGAAACTCCTGAAATCCCTCACTCAAGAGTTCTTGCTCTGCTGCCGAAAAATACCGAGCCGAGCGCGCTCCGTCGACATTTTCGCCGACCAATCAGAGGGTTGCCGATCAATGTTTCCACTATCGATGCGTAGCCCCTTTTACGACACCCAGTGATGTCACATTACTGCGTCCAGCTGTACTAATCGTCAACAGCAGGTGTGTTCGGGGAACCGGATTAGCGAGCTCACGGTTAGCGCGATGGTTTGGTCTTGGATGTGTCATTTGATCTTGGATGTAGTGAGCGACGTACGAAGAACGGGCCCCTGGTGCTGAAGTGGGACGGTACACAGTGGTAAACATGGACATTAAACTCTAAATTCAGCTTATTTTTTCCTGTAAATAATAAACCATTTAAACATTTGACATGTTCTACTATCAAATTTGCAAATCACTGCATTTATTTTATTTACATTTCAGACAGCTGTTTTCTAATTGGGGTTGTACACAAGTTGGGACAAAATCAGCATGCTGAATGCTTTAAATTTACTGCACATGCAAAAACATTACAAGCAATATTACCCTATTATGATTTATCGGGTCAGATTTTGCATTAAGTTTGTACAGTTGGGCTTATTATTATTATTTGAAGGATACAAAACAGTCGAGTATGAGGACTCCCAGGCTGCCGATGAGCCAGGCCAGATGTTTGACGATGAAGTTCTGTTTGGAGCCCTTCAATGCCGGAAGGACAACTATGACGCTCAGCCCATACGTCCCATTACCCATCATGGCCAGGGCGAACAGCAGGTAGGAGGTGCCCTCTGTAGACTGTCGCTGGAACTAGAATAGTTAACAGATAATTAACAGACAAACAAGAAGCACCACAGCAGTCTTACACTGGGCTTATAGCGACTCTTATTGTTAGCAGGGATGGCCAGAAACATTTGTCTGATTGGTCTCCCACAGCTACAGCCGGATAAAAATGGCAACTTTCCCTGTAACGATGTCTTATGTGAAGGTTTAAACTTTGCCTCGATGTCTGCTGGGATACCTCACCACAAAAGAAGAAAAAAGGAATTTAAACAACTAAACAACAAGCGTAATTTAGTGCTAATTTGGTGGAGTTGGATTTTTCCTGGCCTCTTTATAGCACCACCTGTGACAACAACTCCTGGTTTCATGAAGCCCCCCCACACACAAAAACCCAGAGTCACTGTCAATGAAAAAGAGAGTTAAGTACATGTTGTTTCACTTACATTAATCTCAATTCAGTGGACTTGCACTCCAAACAAACAGACACAGAGAACCTCAACAAGATTAAAGGATAAGACTAGATTTATTGAATTGCTTTATTGGTATCAACAAATCCCCAAAAGAGATAACAGCCAACAGCGAATTCATCCTACTAACAAACAGCAGGAAGCATGTGTGCTTCACATAAACAGGCTGGCTTTGTTCATCGCATCTATCACTGAAAGGATGAGGAAAGGCAGTATCCATCCGATATTAAGAAACCAAAGACACATTTCAACCTTGAAAGATAAAATGGAGTTTTACACTCTGCTGTTGCTGCTAAATTCAGTCCGTCCCTGAAGAAGTGTTTAGCAGCAGAGTATGAATATCCTGCTGATTATTCCCCCACAATGTCAGGCAACAAGTGAGCGTATGTGAGAGAAACTCTGAAGGGAATCCTAAACAGCAACAGTTTTAATTGTTTTGTAGACTTGGAATGACATTTTGGACGTGCTCTAACATGTTTACATTTCCACAGGGGCAAAAGCGACCTAAATGATTTACAACATCATGGGAGTCCATGTTTTGTGCCCAGAAGTCTCTCTGGCACTAGCACGCTACTGAGACAATCCCCTCTGGTGATTAATCGCTGCAATCGAGCCAATGTGTTTCTTCAGCACAACAGCGCCATTGTCTTCAACGCCTGGCTTTCATTTTGACACACATGCAGTATTCACAAATATCCATACTTCACCATCTTCTCCATCCCCATTTATGACCAACTCATACATAGTAATTTGAGCTTTCCACAAACCTCCAATCCAAACACACAAACCATGTTTCTGAGAATAAAGTGAGTCAAAAAAAAAAAGTTACTTACATTTTTATGGATTTGTGGAAAACGGGAGCAGAGGTAGAAAACAGATGCCAAATATCCACATACATAACCAGTGATTTCCACTGACTTGGAGCTGGCTGGACTCTGGGTAAGATAACAGTGAAATAAAGAGAAAAGAGTTAATGCTGCACCTACGGAAGAGTGGGTAATCTCAAGTGGAAAGGTGTTTGCGTCTTACCTGAGTGTTTAAATGTGAACCGTTGTCTATAATGAGCTTGGGTAAAGCCAGGAGTGCTAATGTCCCAGCGCCACACCACATGAAGCACACCCACTTCAGCGCGGGATTTTCTAAACGACAAACACACACAAACTCAGTAACAAACGTATCCAGCAACAACAAAAACAGTACCTGTAGGTTCAGTCTTGCTTAGGCAACAGTATAATTAAGATTACTACCCAATGAAGTTTGCAGAGCAGTGCAAATCAGATAAGGGCAGCACGACAGATGTTTACACTGACTACACAAACATTATGTAGGAGTAGGATGATAACTGGATATAAATAACTTGAATAACTATTGTATAATATTAAACCCTACTCTACACCCCTGCAAGGTTTTATCACAACTCATTCAAAACTTTTGGAGCTATAAATAAGACACACAGAAACATTACCAAAAACACAACCTCCTTGGTGGAGGTAATTAGACATTCACCCCATTTTTCCATTAGCACTGCCTGAATTCTTACACATTGTTAGACACTATAGGATCACACAGTTGCTGAAGATTTGTCTGCTGCATGACCACGATGCGATTGTCCAGTTTTATTGAGCCTATGTAAACTGTATCCTCGGTTTCCTGTTCTTAGCTCTGTACTCGGTGTGGTCTTCTGCTGCTGCAGCACATGTGCGTCAAGGTGAAATGTGCTGTGCATTCAGAGATGCTCTTCTGCATGTGTTGTTTGTAATGTGGTTATTTTATTTGTCTTCTTATGTACTCGAAACAATCTCTTTTATCCATTCATCTGCTGCTCACTGGATACTTTCTGTTTTTTGGACCATTCTCTATAAACCCCTGAGATGGTTGTGATGGAAAATGCTACATAACAAGTGCACAAAAGTCTTGCGTTACCCATCACTTCTTTATGTTATAAGACTTTTGCACAGTGCTGTATTTAAACCAGACATCATGCTTTGCCAGAGGTTTAACCTAAGAGCAGAGACGGTGTCAGGACTCACTTCTGCTGGAGCTGTTTTTGATCTTATAGTAGAGAAACTGGGAGACGAGAATCAAGTCAGTGAAGATGTAAAACACCACTGTGACAACCTGAGAGTGGGACAAATCAAGAGAGAGAAATGTCAAGTAAAATGAAAAAAAGAAAATCAGTATCAGGATAATGACTATCCCTTCAAAAGCTTGATAGAGATTCACACTGCACAGCCAGCAGACCTCAACCAGCCAGGCTGAATTGTCTGTGTTCACCTGAATGGGCAGCTGGCTAGTGAGATAGCATCCAGCGAAGCTGGTCAGGTCTCCACTGAGGAGGAAGACGAGAAACCCAAAAGACATGGCCTCCTCCACTTTTCCATTCCGATAGGCCTCATAGACCTGCCTGGAAAGACCCAGCAAGTCAGATTAAAGACAAATATAAGACATTAACATTAACATTTCTGACTGGCTGAGCTGGTTGCACGGTAAGCCGACAATAATCAAAGTAATTACTCACGGTATCGTGGACAACAAAAAACAGAACATGGATATGAGTCCTATCACAACACTGCAGTACTCCCAGATGTTGTCCACACATTCCTCAAGCAGGTAAAGGATCCATGGTGTCCCGTTGACACACAGCGGTCTGCCCTGAGATGGAGCAGTCCAGTTGTTGATGGCCACATCTGCACTCTTGCCTGGAAAACGCCCGCTGGCCATGAGGAGTGACTGATTTCCTCTACCTCCTCCTCCTTTTCCTCCTACTTCAACTTTCTAAGTAGCCTGGGTGTGTTTTTGTTTTGTCAACAAAGCTAAAGCCTGGAGAAAGCAGATTTATGTGGCACCACTACCTGCCTGTACAAACAGACTTCTTATGTCATTTCTCGAGTCTGAAAGACAGAAAAATAAAACAGACAGTGAGCAAAACGAACAAAGAAAACTGTGGAAGGTACAGAGGAAAGAACATAAAGTGTTAGGTCCATCCCAAATCAGTAATTACGTCTACATTTTAAAAAATACGTCAGTAAGCGATAAGTTTGCTCATGGTGCACGCTCAGTCTGGCCTACCCACGCTCACAGCTGTCCAGAGAGCCACTTGTGGTGTTTATGTGGACGCAATCATGCTTCAGGCTAATTTAAATGGATTTGGAAGAGATGCTAACAAACAAACAAACATACAAAAAACATAATTAAGTTCAGTGACCGCTCACCTGACTAAAACGGACTCGTAAAAGACTCCAGGCTGTTTGCTAGTTTGTACAAACTTCACCAGCATCCTCACACGTTCAAGCCCTTTGAAAAAGATTACGGATAGCTTCTCCGTCCACCATCAGCGGTCTCCTGTGTGAAGCGGGCCAGGATAAGATGCAACATCCGGTGCGAATTCAAAGTAAAATCCTCTTTGAGGACAATTTAATACTGCTTGAGAAATTTACAATATAATGCCAGGCTATTTATTAATTTAAAAATAATATCTCTTTTTTTGTAAACTGGGATACTTAATTTGTATATATTTATGTAGAAAACATTTTTTCAAAGTTGTACCCAGGTACGTATTTACGAAAACAGCATACGCTATAGCAAAAGTCATGTGTGTTTTTATTTCAATGCCACAGTAGAATGTATTTTCGTGTATAATATACAAATACATATTTTTGACGTTAATAGTTCCCATTCATTTCTCATGTACTTCATTCACGTATCGCTCCATGAAGTAGACAAAATCATGTGCTTTTATTTTGAAGGCACCGCAAAATGAAGTCTCACGCCGGACGCGATGCCTGGGAAAATACCACCATCTACTGACCAGAGCAATGAATGAATGACGTCAATACAGTGAAAAACTATATCGCCTTTGCTACAAGCCTTTTCCTACGGAAGCGTAGAGCTGCCACCCAGGCAAACGTGAAAGTTTTTATAACGTGAAAAGTTTATTGTTCTAACAATATACTTTTCACGTTTGAACAACATAATATCAACAATAACGTGATATTATGTTGTTCAAACGTGAAAAGTATATTGTACAAACATGATAGAATATTGTACAAACAGGAAAAGTATCTTGTTAGAACAATAAACTTTTCACGTTAAACGTGATACACTTGTATTTTTCTTTTGCCTGGGTGGCAGCTCTACGCTTCCGTACTTTTCTTCCTTATTACATTTTTATATTATCAAAAACTAATGTAAACACCAGCATATACAATACAACCATCATCACACAACTAATAATAACCCACCTGTAATAACAGCAATAATATGCTGTAATATGTTTCAGTTGAAGTACAATTTGGCACTTCATTTCTAATCCGATATGGGCATTTCAGATTAGTTTTTATTGCTTGAAAGTGTTGAATTGTAGTTTAGTTTCTGTTATTTTCAGTCTCAATTTTAGTATTTACTTTTATTGTATGAATCAGAATCAGAATCAGAATCAGTACAGGTGTTACAAGATTTTATTTATTTATTTTTTTAGCCAAACTAACTGATGTGTCCTCTATATTTTTTATAGTTAGTTTTCCAAGTTCACTACATAATTTTATTAGTTTTATTTTTTTCAAAAGTCTAGTTTTTATCTTTATTTTAGTTAACTGAAAAGATTTGTTCACATTTAGTTTTAGTGTTTAGTTTTAGTTAACTATAATAACCTTGGCCACGCCTGACGCTTGAAAACCATATGATTTCTTTGTTTTGTTTTGTTTCGTTTTTGCATTATTTTATTTTAAAAAAAATTTTAAATGAACCATTGGGTTAACTAATCGTGTCACAAAAAGCGAGTCCTGTTTAAAGATCGCTTTAACCACTGAAGCTGAGTTTGAAATAATCTCCATATTTTTCCGAGGGCTTCTGAACGCAGCGTCCTCACCTGTCCCTCCCTCCATACACCTGTTGCTCCGCGCAATCCGATCGGCCGCAAGATGGCGCGCTTTCCCATGGTGACCGAGGAGGACGACAGTGAGGGTTGCTCTGAGAGAGGACCTGGATCTGCGCAGGGCTTTTTTTATTTGTGTTGCTATGTGAGGCTTTGGAGCGCGGTTTGAAGATACTGCGCGAGGATCCACATTAAGCGTCCGCGTGCTGTCGACGTGCTGCGTGGAGCAGGTAAGCTGTCCGAGTCCGTGGGTGTTTGGAAACGAAGCGGGCTGCTGGGAGGGGGGTTTCTTGTTGCATGCTCTCTGTCATAAGAGACGGGAATATGTCACCCACATTCCTTGATGTCGGGAAAGTTGACTGCACGAGTTGAAAGCAGTGGATGCACCACACACTTTCTGGTCGCCCACTAAGCCGACTTTTTTCCTGTCTTTACTGAGGATACCCCAGAATCCATGACGCCACAGATAAAGATAGCCTACTACTAAACCCGGGGGAGCGCGCAAGTGGATATGAGAGGTGTTTTCCTGGGCTGTCGCGCGTAAACACTCACAGTAATTCCGGGCTAAATGCGTGGTCATTTTGGGGGGAGGTAGTGTATCCTGGAAGGACGCGTGGCACCTCATCTTTTGAACATTTTGAAAATTTTTTGATGTCACAGAGTAGTCATCTGTGCCTCTCTGTTTCTCAGGGTAACATGCAAAGGAATGTGCTCCCGGAGCTTGAAAGGCAAGTTCAGTGGCATTACTCACATTTAGTCTGTGCATTTCTTCCCCTAATCCCGCGCTCAAATCCAGATCTATACTGTTGCTTCACTTGTATTTGTGTGAGAATACAGACGGTGTGTGTGTGTGTGTGTGTGTGTGTGTGTGTGTGTGTTTGTGTGTATGTGTGTGGTGGTGGGGACTCTTCAAGGTCACAGACTTCAGACAGATGTTGATGTCCCAGGAAGGAAGGAGATTATCGTTCACTGTATGAACTTGAAATAACCTCTTAGTATTTTTGTGCATAAGATTTCTAAAATAAAATAACGTGTATATAATAACAAAGAAATACATATTTGTATTTGTGTGATTTAGCAGTTATTCATGACACTTATATTGCTTATTATTTAGAATTTAAGGTACACTTAAATCCGTTGGGCATCTTTCTTTGCCTTTAGACAACAATTCTGATGGCAAAAGAGCCAAACGGGACAGGCCAAAAAAAAAGAAAGAATTTAAGGTACACTCTTTTATTTTAAGTTCATGATGGCAGACCTTAGATTATTTGGAGTTATATTGCTCAACAGCTTTGCATTACCTTGGATATTTTTAGGAAACTAATTACAGAGTGCAAATTACGGGACAAAATTATTAGTCCTTGCTATGAAAAAGCTTTTTATTAGAAATTTTCCCAACTGTTTTTTTTTACTAGAGCGAGTAATTTTAACATAGCATTTCTGAACATGATACAGTTCTTTAGAAAGAATCAATTATTTCAATTTGTGCAAAATAACAAATATGTCATTAAAAAAATATTTCTCCACCTGAAAACCCAACCTTTTCATTGAGCTACAGCACAAACCACTGCTGTACTATGATGTGCTTTAACTGTGTAATGCACAATGCCTGTATAATCTAATTAGAATTCAGGGTTAGCATGCTATTTGCACAAAGTATAAAAACTTTAGCGAGGGTTTGAGCTGTCACTGAGAAAGCATCATGCCAAAAACACAACACATCAATTTAGACTTGTGAGAAAAAGTTGTTGATGCTCACAAAGCAGGAGATGGCTATACAACATCACAGTTTCCAAAAGTGTCATCAAAAAAATTCAACGAGAGCCACGTCGTATACAACAAGCCTGTCAGAAATAGGAAGATTTCCAAGACTTTGGAAAGAAAACTTGTGAGAGATGTGTCTAAAGGCCACAGAACCACTGCCAGGGCATTAGTGAATGACTTTTTCAGGAATTGTAGTCTCAAAGAAGAAAATCACTAGAACCCTGCAAAGGAGGGGGTACAGGCCAAGAAAAATTCCACTTCTTACTTATGTCAAAGACGACCTGGAGAAAGATTATGCTTGCTGGAGACACATCCTTTGGTCAGATGAGATGAAACCACAGCTGTTTGGAGAAAGAAGGGAGAGCCGTACAATCCAGAGATCACCATCCCCGCGGTGAAGCACGGTGATGGGAGCAAAATGCTGTGAAGATGCTCCAGTGTATCTGAAACTGGGAATCTCATTAAGGTGGAAGGAATCATGAAGAAAGAAGGACGTGTGACAAACTCCAGCAGTCAGTAGCAAAACTGGATCTGAGTCATCCCTTTGTCTTCAGCACAACAACGAGCCAAAACATACGTCGCTCCTGCTGACCAAAGTTAACATAGCTCACTGGCCTGCACAAAGCCCTGACCTGAAGACCAAGATCCATGCCAGAAGACCATCAAATCTGGAGGAGCTGGAGAAATTTGCCAAACAAGAATAAACCGGGATTGCTGATTTTGTTTCTATGTGCAAAGTAAAATAATGTAAGTAAATAAAATAAGACTAGGTTGTTTGGAAAAGCTGATTTAAAAACATTTCCTTGCTCCTCATTTGTAAATCATACTGTAGGTGATTATATATGACAGTAAAAGCCAACTTTCATTGCTCATTTCTGCGATTCATTCTGCTCACTCAGGAAACAGGAAGCCTGGATAACATGCAGGATGCAGGTTATGAGAACACTTCCAAGTTTAGAAACACATTAAACAATCGCTTTCTAATAAGAATCACGTCCTGATGATGCTGTGAAAGCGTTCAGTCGGTACTCCTGAGTCAGGCCCGTACGCTGAATCCGGAGCACGCTTCCGCTCAGCTCGGAGCACGAGACCGAGTTCGGGCTGTGGAAGGCAGCGGGGAGTAATGAATAATGAATGGTCTTGAAAGTGTGCATGAGTGTTAGTTGGCTGAGTGTGGCGGTAATGCACATTTTCAACCAGCACTGCTCCCCCTCTGCTGTGGAAATCCTCTCAGCAGTTAAGAGTCTCGCAGCACAGCAGAGCCAAATCAGAGAAAAAAGAGAAGCCCCCAACCCAAACGTGCACTCTTTAGGGTGGATTCAGTGCTATTTGACACAGTTATGCCTGCAGAAAACATTTCGGGCTCACACACACACACACACACACACACACACGACTACAAACACACAAAATGGAAGGAGGAATGAGCTCAACTCAGATTAGTCTATAGAGGCTCTTTGTTCTCTTTGATGTGTTCATTTTTTCAACCTGTCTAGAAGTTAAATTATTTTCACTTTCAGAATGTAGCACAGTGAGTCCTAAAATAAGTTTCTAGGCTGAAAATGAGAGTTTAAGTGATTACTCAAAAGCAGAAAACTAACTTTTAATCACAGATTATGTGTTTTTGGCATAATGTAGCAACAGCATGATGAGTATTACTAATATCCATTTATTTAATTATCAGAGGAGCCATTATTTTTTATAATTGTCAGCACAATCAATAAGTAGTGTAGTGGCCCATTTCGTCGAAATGTTAGAATCAATAAAAGGTATTTGTTACTATCAGTTGAGGTTTATTGTTTGAACTGTGTTATCTCAACTGCTCACTATGAGGCTAGAGAAACGAGTTTGTGAGGTCACGAACATAAACAAGATACACAAACAACAATATCTGAAATGATTATACTCAAAAAAAAATGTCTTGTACTTTTTAGACATGACACAATATTTTTTTGAAGTAAAATGCAAATGAAATGTATAAAAATCAAAGTTTTATTTGTTCAAATAATTAATCAGTAAGGAAAATATGCTTGGCATAAACTGAATGTACGCCAAAAAAGTACATTTCATTTGAGCAGATTCCATCATATTGAATATTTACATTGCACTTATGTAACAAAATTAAATGGGAATTTACATGTAATCATTTTGGGTGTAAATATTTTTTTTTCCAGTGCATTATTGACATCAGTGACACACAGGATTGTTAGGTACAGGTTGTTTGTAGTTGGTTGTGCCACTTTCACCTTCAGAGCTATCTTAATTGGCCTAAAGAAGGTGCTGGAAACATTCGTCTTAGCTTTTGGTTCATATTGACATGATGATGACAGAAACCAAGACTCATTAGACCAGGCAGCACTTTTTCAGTCTGTAGTCTCAGTTTCCTGTTCTTAGTTGACAGCAGTGGCACTCGGGTGTGGTCTTCTGCTGTGTGTTCAGAGATGCTCTTCTGCACACCTTTGTTGTAACAAGTGGTTAATGGAATTACTGTCGCCTTCCTATCAGGCATTTTCATCCAGAGAACTCCTGCTCTCTGGGTGTTTCCTCTTTTTGAGACTATCTTAACCCTAAAGATGGTTGTGTGGGAAATTCCCATCAGATCAGCAGTTTCTGAAATACTCAGTGGCATGGTATGATGGTTATTTCAGCTGACATTATGATCAAGTGCTGATTAGATATATATTCCCTCCTCATTGCCACGGCCCCAGGACACAATCTACAATGACTCTGAAACCGTTGAGCTCACAGATCATCCTGCAGCCGCTGGGATTTCACTCACTCATACGTGGCACATAGATGAGTAGTTGTAGTGTGATGTCTGCGTGGTTCACAGACATCGAAGGGCACGTGGACAGCCACGGAGAGTGTCACATTCATACTCTGGTGACAAAATGTAGTTAATGTGGGTGTGGATTCAGACAATGGCATCCTCATAGATGTGTAAAGTATAACACCGCCTTTAAAGTAGATTGGTGCCAACGTGGGTAAATTGTGAAGGGCACATAAAGCAGAAATGATTTTATCTTTATCTGCTCTCCTTGCTTTAGTTGGTGTGACATCCATCAGTGTCACATTAAGTGTTCCTGTGGTCTCCTTTGTCTTATCACACCCATAGTGACCGCTCTCTGTAGGGATGGTAAGATATTCACTCCCGTGTTTTCCTCGCTCGCTCACTCTCTGTTTTTCTTTATCTTTTCTTTCATCAGGGTTTCACTGTAGCAGCTTTCTCCTGCTCATATCATACTGTAATTCCCAATCGTTGCTCCACAGCTGCGTAACTGCAGGACATAAATTATGGAGAACTTTCCCCTTTGTCCCACACAAGCACAAATGCACACACACACACACACACAGATTCACATATAATACAATACCTCTACAGTAGGCTCCTCGGGGGTCTATCTTTCAAGTCTTAACTCAGTTCTCCGCGGCAGTGTGGACCTATTTCCACAGATGTCTTCGGGGAGCCTTCATCGTACTTATTCATTCAATCCAAGGCATCAGTTACATAACTGATTGGCCCAGTTATAGAACAGCTACTTAACTAACCAGACTTTAATCAAGTAATCAATATGGAAGGTGCAGTCTTTTACGGATACGGCAGAATGATTTTTGAGGACAAAAAAAGCCGTATTCTCACCATTTAAAGTATAAAAAGTAAAAATGTAAATAAAACTGAGAATATAAAATGACTCCTTTTAACTGCTGGAGACTTGAGATGTTCAGATTTGCTGAATAGATATTTGTTTGCTTTAATTGTATAAATGAAATTCACCGTAGTCACTCGTTGGTTGAGCGGTCACTGGTCCAGCCAGACAGGAGTAGATTGCAGTAGATCACCAAAAGTGGCCACAGCCAGCACGGATTAAAGACTGCCCCCCCCCCCTCCAAACACCCCATGCACCAGGTTGTATGAGTGTGGGCCACACACACATTCTTAGAACTGGATTTACATTTTCCACCACAACTTTTTGAGGGATAACATTTTTCTATGGCAGTTGTTCCACACTAACACAATTTACCCATTGACATAGTAGTTTTATTGTAAGCCAAAACAATAATAATTTTAGCAACCATGGCCAATTTTTTTAATATAAATTTGTATCTATTTATGTACATTTTGGTTATGCGAGTCCTCATTCTGTACCTTTGCACTGGAACTCATATCTGCATAAACAAATGATGACTGTGCACCTCCCGAGAAATGCATCTGTGTCGGGTTGACCCGGACCGCGACGACCTGAATGGCGTGGAAGGTTGTGGTGTAGGGTTCAAAAGAGTTTCCTGCTTGCTTCTTTATGTTGTAAATTAGGAGGTAGATTTTCCTTAGAAGTCTAAATCAAGCTTAAATTCAACGCATACCAATCAATAAAATACATTTCATTTGAATACATTTCATAGAAAAATAGTCTGTCTACACCTCTGAGGCTGTAGGCTCTGGGTTTTGCTGTATAAATAAAAATGTGTTCATTCAATGAGTTGGCCAAATTCGTCAGGATACGCTCTGCGTTACGAGGAGACCGTCAACAACCACCGTAAGCAGCAAACATTGACTTGTGCTTTGCAAATGAAGTAAACATGAACACGTACAACTCAATGTCGTTATTGAGATAGTTCAACTTTGGTTGACGAACCAAATCTTTCTTTCTTCCTCTTCATGAAGCTTCTGAATTCACGCTCAGCCTGATATGAATGCAGGGAATGCACAACGCAGGCTCTTTCTTCTATAGTCTCTTCTGTCTCCCCACAGCTCCTTTCTCAAGTCTTTTTGTGAGTGTGTGCGATGTCTTGCAGGCCGAGCAGGTGCACATTACACAGAAAGACAGGGCTGACTGAGCAGAGGGAGAGAGGAGGGAAAAGAGGGAGGGCTGGTCTGTCTTCATAGGCCATACAAAAGAGGCAGTGTTTTCTCTCCCCCTCGCAGTGTGCTGAATCAAGACAGTAGTGCCAGTGGTGGAGGCAAGGAAGAAGGAGAGGCCCATTGTCCTCACATAACCCCCTAACATTCGTATTGCCCTCCCCAAGCACGCACCCTCTGGTACCCCTCACCCAGCGGCACCCAGCTTGTCTTCAACATGTGGGTACCTGCTAGAGCGCTATTTCTTTGAATTTCCCTGGAATCATTTATCTTATCAGAACGGGTTTGGGGAAGACTGACAACACACCAACGACAAGACACTAGTTGTGTCTGTAAGCTTACAGACACAACTCACTGTGTGTTGTTAACTGTGGAACTGCAATTTGTGTTCTTCACATGTGCAGACGCATCTATTCCTGCACTGTAAACTTTTAGGGTGACGGTTAAGTGTGAGGTTAATAAATTTAAGGTAATGTAATGTCCTGTGAAAGAAATATGACTGCGTGTGTGTGTGTGTGTGTGTGTGTGTGTGTGTGTGTGTGTGTGTGTGCGTGCTCAAAGGCTGCATTCCTAAGCTTGTTGAGCCGTAGCTTGGTGATTAATAGTAACTAGCTGATTATTAAAGAACTGAAATTCCTGAGGCCCATTTTTTTTCTCTGCTTGTACACACACACACACACACACACACACGCACACACACACACACACACACACACACACACACACACGCACACTGCTACTCAGTTACTCAGGCGGGCTGTGACATAGTAAGAGTAGGAAAGGATACATTACATAACACAGCATTTCACTAGTAAGGAGAGACAGAAGCATACGTATGCTGTATGTAAAGGTGAATGCAAGTGTTGGAAACATAATCCATCTCCAGCTTTCTCTCAGTCTGGGACTCGGTCTGGTGGCTCCTCCATTCCTCATTCTTTCCTCCCCTTGGTGTTCTTTGGTCGTTTCCATCTCTTTCCCATGCCTCTTTTCTTTTTCAGTCTTAGTTATTATTGGGGAAAGTAAGCTGACTCTGTTTTAAAGCTGGACTTATCCACCATTCATTTGTAAAAACTTGAATCCAAGATTTTGGCTACCTCCGTGTTTGGTTTCCAGATAGGGATACCAGAAATTTAGCAGTCGGTACCAACACTAGTAGTATTACATGATTCTTGACTCCCACTTTGATGCCTAAATGATCATCCCATATACTGACACATCAATGGGGTGGCAGATTATTTATTTAAAATGTTAACTTTACATTTTGTTGACCACACACAGACTGAAATGTTAGGATGGTTGCCGAGCAGGATGCTAACGTTACAGTGTCATTATGTTGGCACTATTTTAGCTATTTTAGCCCATGGAACAAAATTGATTTCACACCGGTAGTGCCAGCTGTCTCAAACAAAACGTTAGAGTGCATTTCAGAATACCATAAGAAGGATAACATTGTGAATGTTGTTACTGTGAACAGAAAATTGAATTCTGGGTGCTGGTCTTATAGCCAACTTATTAAATTTGTAGTATTTTCTCTCTCTTACTCTAAATAAAACACAATAACATAATTTTTATATAGTTTGTGAGTCAGTTATCATCCCCCAATCACCCCACCAGTATTTCCATAGCTGACTCTGCCTTTCATATCGATGAGTTGGAGCAGAGCTAATGCTAGACTACAACACTTACAGCCGTATGCCGCCCCCTTGCCTGCTGTTGTGTTTCCACAATTATGATGCCAAATGGCACTGTAGAAATCATTTCTGGTAACATCCGTAAACCAGATGTAAAGATTGAAGATTTGACTGAGGAACCTGCATGCCCAAACCGTAGTGAGCGCTAGCTACGCATTAAAGTTTGTTTGATGAAACATCTTTCTCCACGTTGGACATTAGTTACAAAATAACTGCGATGTTGTATTAAATACAACATCAAGTTAGCAATGCAAACACAAAAACAGTTAAGAAATTGTTAACTGAGTTCATAATTTAAGTGATGAGTCATTTAATTTTCTCACTAAAACTGTGTTTTGTTTTTTTTATTCGCAAACTGAATAATCATCCCCTACTGGCCATTAAAAGGAATGCAGGAATGCTGTTCAGATGCTCAGCTTACATTCACCTATTATATACAGTTTGTGCTAGATACACATGATATTGCAGTATAATTCAGTTTCTACAGCTCTGAATGATCATCATGTCTTTAAAACACAAAACATTTTAGTCCAAATGAAGCTACAATTTATTTATTATGACTGGTGTATTAGACCATAACCCACTGAGCAAAAACTTACCGAAAAGACCTCTAAGCAATGTTGACATTTGGTATGTCTTTGAACTGTAGGAGGAAACCTGAGTACTCACACAAGCCCAAGGAAAACATGCAAATCCACACAGAAAGCCTACAACCAACCAACCGGGGGGGTTTATACTCAAAACCTTCTTTCTCAGATGCCCTAATTTGTAGCCACATGTATACAAATAGCACAAGCACATTTGTTAAATATTAGTCTTTCCAATACGCTGCAAAGAGGACTCTTCAGCTTTCACTTTTTGAACAAATTTATATGTGAAGTGGCATATTTTTAAAGGCTTTGACTAGCTGACCAGATTTAGCCCAGAAAATGTCATCCATTGATGTCTGGTGCTTGGTGGGATTAGTTTTGAATGGCTGTACACACTCCCAGGAAAGTGTGTATGTCATACAGTACATCCTTATCAAAAAGTTAAGAAATACACAGTGTACAGGAGTATATGTTCGCAGTGTAAATAACAACACACTCATACTGTATTTTTGGGAACTCCTTGCACAGAGAGAGCTTGTGATTATTCACCTTCACAGCTGTGTGTTGGCCTGTCTTTGTGTGACAGATAAACCTCTTTGCTCTGTGTTTATGGCTGTTTTGGTGTTTCGGTCCCAAAGCCACAGCTCGGACCAGTAAGAATTCCCGATGTGGTATCCTGGCAATGGTTGGGTTTCCATGGCCGTCGCTGGCTTGGCAGGACAGATAACGGCCTCCCAAGTGGTCAGCTTTGTGCGTTCCTTTTGGTCTGGCTTGGGCTCGCTCCAGTGTGGCTTTCAGTGAAACGGTGCGAGGATGAGACGATGTCTGATTGTAGAGGGAAGCTGGTGCAGGAAGCAGAAAATGACACAGATACATATGTTTAGCTGCTCGTCCTCTCAAAGGAGGCAGAGTTCTGCTGTGAGCAAAGTCATCGTGATCACAGGCAGCAGACACGCCGGGTGGCTGCTTCAGAAAGAAGGCGTGCGCGAATACTTCAAACCGCCCAGAAAGCAGCGACAACGGCGAGAACAGCAGCGCGTTTACGTGTTTAGATTTCTGTATAGAAAATAAGGAGCGCTAAGCCAGTGACATGTCACACTTTTAGAAGCAGTCTCAGTGAGTGTGTATATGTGTGCGTGTGCATATGTAATCCTTTGCCCTTCCGGCGTCGCTCCGGTGTGAATGATTTAATGTTTAATTGAAGCTGACAAGAGTAGCAGTAATGCAAGTAAATGGTTAACATGCTACTTTTCAGTTACCACAACTTTGAACTCCATTCATAACACCAGGACACTGTGTATTCTGTTCGACTCATTACCTTTATTTACTTTACCAATCATTATAATACATCATTTGTGCTATAGTGTAGAGTATAACAGTTAGAGTTGCACCAGATATGCAACATATTATTATCATGTTTTAACTTACTCATGCCGCTGAAAAGAGGGCAGAGATACAGTCTGCCAAAGCTCTCCTCTGCAGCACACATCCTGACTTTACTCGTCCTTTTAAACTGGATTTTGCTGGGGGTCAGCGGTGCTGGTGCTGCGTTGCTGCAGGACGATAAGCGTGCTGTGGATCACCCAGTTTTTACACAAAAAAAATGTTTTGTGTACACCGATCATAAACCTCTTGTTTTTTTTACTCCAAATACTCCATCCAGATTCGTGAGGTGGTCGCTCCTTGTGCAGGATTTTCAAGAAAGACAGAGAGAATGTGATGGCAGACGCGCTCTCTTGGTCTTTTGGAAGACGTCGGTGTTATGGCTGTTATTGCATTTCTTGCAGTTTAGTAAGTTATTTCTTTTTTTTAATTCTTTGTGTACCGGTGTGACGCCTCTAGCTTTGAGGATCTTTGAGTGTACCTGCGGGTCAACATCTGGCCATTTTAAAAGCCCTGGTTCCATCCTCGACCGGTAAACCTCTGTGAAAATGCGTGTTTCTTGTTTAGAGACCTTTGCAAACGATTAACCCACATGTTGTTTATGTCAGTGAAGCAGAGGGCGTGAACTGCATTTATCTTTTGCACAGTTTTCTTCTGCTTTGCTTATTTTAGGGTGTTAGGCTTACCACGTGCCTTTCATTCAGTTTTGTTTTCATTTATGTAAATACAATAGATAAAGATTAAAACTTTTATTTGCCATTTGTACATATGAGCTAGGTCTGAGTGCATAGCGCTTAGAGTCAGAGTCAAATAAATACACACACAGATAAACAAAGTGCATTTAGAGGTGAAGTCAGGTTTCTTTTTTAAACAGACAAAGATGAAGAAAAAAAATGTCAAGTAATTTCAAGTGTAGAACAATAGTTCCTTTATTGCACTTAAATGACTGTGGAAAAGATATATATTGAAAAATATTTGCCAATGAGAAATGTGTGCATATATATATATATTATGTGTATATATATATATTATGTATATATATATATATATATATATAGTGCATCCAAATGTGTATTAAACTGAATACATTGACTTTGTGTGTATTTTAGTTATTCCTTATTTCGGTTTTAGTCAGACTGTGATGGGAAAAAAGTGGAAGTGTGTGTGTTTGTGTTTGTTGTTCTGGCCTTGGTTCACCCTGGAGTAATTTGCTCTCAGATATTGGTATGCATTAATAAATAACGGGCTTTAACTGAGAACTTGTGGTTAGACTCTGATTTGGGCAGCGGGCCAGGGACTCCCTTTTAACTTTTGTGCTATGCTCCCTGCTATCATTTTCTAAATATGTGCGATATGATTAAATGCTGTCTGACTAAGATTTCGATGTAAGATTATTTATTTACTATAACTTAGCGATGCCAACACACAGGTCTCTGGAGTGGAGCACATGCTTTTACCTTCAGTCCCACATTCACATGCTGCCCCAGCAACTTTTCTCCAAATGAGAGGCATGTTGTAGAGTAGAAGTGCACTATATAAGAACCAGTCCATTTACCAGAGACAGGCAGAATGGTGAATTTCAGTCTGTAGTTTTCTACATCTCACACAGGTGAGCTTTCACACACAGTTGCATCTCTAGCACAGTGGCCATTTTGAGGTTCAAAGCTCTGTCACAGCTGTATGGACATTTTTACTGCACCGTTGTGTTGTTATGGGACTTGGGGCCATAAATACACAAGCTAGTTAAAGGACTACGCCCACTGCCCCCAACTGAACCCTCTACACTGGGAATCCTGCGCTTTAACTGTAATAAAATGGTTAGGAACAGGATTCAACTGGTTGGACTATTAGGTCCTTTTAAAAGAAAACACAATTAACCTGCAGCTAACTAATGCACATCTTATTTGTTTAATCGGTACGACAAACAGAATGTGAAATTCATCTGAACCTTTTTGTTTCCAGGATTTAGACTAAGCTAAAATAAGCAGTATTTTTAACAGATAAGAGTTGTATCAATCTTCATGTCTATGTCTTGCAATGAAATTTTGTTTCTTATGCACGACTACTCCTTTAATTGAGATGTTTTGGAGAGCAAAAATCACATGCAAAATTAAATATCCGATGCTCAACAGTATCTCTGACTTGCTCCGAATTAATTTTCCCAGCTTTTCAAATGATCTCTTCCTGGAAGACGATTTTGTGTGCAAAATGACGATCCCAGCATTTCTTCTCTTTAGTTAATTTAATCCTTCACTCTCTCTTTTTTTGTCCTTTCTCCTTCAGGACTCAGCTGCAGAAGGACTGCCCTGTCTCCATGGTAACAGGCCTCAGGCAGACCCAGAAAAATGTTGGGCCAAACCCGTCAAACTTACCTGATTCTGGACTGCGCCGGAGAGGATTTTAACAAAAATTATAAAACTATCAAGTCCGAATATGATGCATTCGATATTTCTTTCTGTATAAAAGTGTGTGCCTGAAAATCTTCATATATTTCAGCTTTATTGCATTTTAGAAAGACTTGCTTTCTCCCATCCCTGGCAGAAAAGAGTCTTCTATTTAAATATCTTTCTAAAACCAGGAGGTGAAGGAAAAGTTGCTATGGTATTCAAGACATTATGTCAGCGACTTTCTCAGTTAAGTGATCTTAAACTGTGCGGAGGCCGTCCCAGGCTCGTCTCAAGGTCCTAAACCAGGACAAGGATGCACCAGCTGTTTAGCCAAGTGCTCGGCCAGAGGGATCTGTCCAGAGCAGGTGATCTGTTCTCTCTGGAGGACGCAGACATTGAAGACTGTCTGTCTCAAGCTCTGGACCAGATTAAGGCAATCTCCTGCTCACCGGTAAGTTGATGTGTTTAGATCAGTGCAACCAACACACACAGTTGGTATTTATTCAAAAATTACAAAGCAGATGCCATTAATTATTTATGCCCTTATGCATAATTCATTGCTTTTGTCCTTACTTTATCATTGTATTCCTAATTTTGCATCCTGTTGCTGGCTGACAGGACTATTTGACCAATGACAATGACCAGGCAGTGGTGGAGATTTGCATAACACGCATCACCACAGCCATAAGGGAGACGGGCTCCATCGAGCGACACAGCACGGCTCTGGTGGGACTGTGGGAGTCCTGTCTGGAGCATAACCTCACCCCGCAAGGTGAAAACACAGAGGACACTCCGCATGCTAAGATAGCGTCTGACATCACCAGCTGTATCCTGCAGGTATACACACACGCTCGCATGCACACATCATTGTTTGTTTTACCTGAAGCACATAAAGGACACACATACTCAGAAACCTCTCAGGATATTATGTGTGCTTAGGGTATTTAGCTCCAAGATACTTTTAGTGCTCATGGGATGAAACTTAAAATTTACAGTACGGTGCAAAAGTCCCAAGCCATCCCTCTTTTTTAAAATTTTCTTTCTGAGGGGCCAGACTTTGTTGTCAGTGGTCTTGAGCGATAGTTTTTTAGTGTTTCTGAAAGTCTTTCAAAAGTTTTCTTTGGATTATACAACAACTGGACTGAAAATCAGTGGCAACAGGTCTGATTGAGGGATTAATCCAAATCTCAAATTTCTGATTCAAATCATTGTCAGTATGTGCAGAGGAGGTCAGGAGAGAGATACAACAGTGAGCGTCTCCAAGCATCAGCAAAACACCGTGGAGGCTCTGTCATGGTTTGCAGCTGCATTTCAGTCAGTGGTGTCAGAGATCTTGTCAAAATTGACGAACGCAGAAAAGTGCCGTCAGATTTTGATTCACCATTTAATACCATCAGGAAAACATCCTTAGAAGAGCTTTAAGTCTCCTTGAAGAAATCTGGAGAACTTTTCCTGAAGACTACTTAAAAAAATGACAAGAGAGCTGCCAAAGAGAGTTCAGGCTGTGTTGAATAATAAAGGTGGTCGCTGCAAATATTCACTCATCTTTAAAATTGCTCAAACTCTGTTTTTGGCTTGTATACTGGATTTCCATATATATTTGTACAAGTTTTAATAATTCATTGCACATATTTTCCATTTTCCTAACAAAACGTAAAAAAATGAGGAGTGGGCTCAGACTTTTGCAAAGTACTCAAACATTCCCTTTCATCTCAGCCACACACCTATAGCTTGTACAGAATGGAAAAAGGCCATTGGGAGCACTTGGCTATAACATATTTTACTGATGCATTGATATGCACTACATTAAACTTCATCAATAGCTGTTGTATTAAGGGTTTGGTAATAGTTTTCTTCTCTAAGAAGTAAAACTGTCAAGCTCATCAGAAAACGGGCATAATCAAATTTGAGTAGAAAAATGTAAAGAAAACAGAAAAAAGCACTTCTTTCGTCTTCCTCTTTGTCATGTGACCTTTGACAGGTTATAGTTTTGGGGCTGGTTGCATGTTTTTTTTTAATGCACGTGAGCAATGCTATGCTAAAGCTCTTTAAAGCATTGGTGGTAAACACGAGGGTGTAAAGGCTTCGCGGGGAAAACAAGTGAAGGAAGGCAACGTTGGTGCACAAGCGGAAGAAAACCCTCACAAAATGGTACAAGCAGAAGAGTTAAAATAAAAATTAATAATACATGATCTCCAGCAGGGAAGTTTCCCTTTAAGAGCAAATATACTTTATGTAATCACTGCTGGGGGGGGAGGCATGAAAATGTACATTTAAAACTCACTTACCTTCCCCATTTTCAGACCTCCAGTGCTGAAAGGTATAAAAGCAGAGTGACTCCCCTCCACCTTCTTTCTCTCCCTCCCACTTTTTTCTTGGGAAAGGGAATGTGGTTAATACCACCATAATGAGACTGACTCCTCAGGAAAGACACACACACACACACACCCACACACACACACACACAAAAGTGAGGTTAAAAGTTCTGACAGCTCTGACGGCGCCTTCTGGCTCCGATGTCCGAGCTCCTGCACTTATCAGGACAGCCATTCCTTTTCTCTTTTTCTTTATCTCTAAAAATCTGTTTCTCTTCATGTCATTTTTCCACATCTCTTTCCTTCCTCTCTTGCCCTCCATCCACCTTTATCTCTGACCCCTTCCGTTCTCTCTTTCCCTCCCTGTCATTTTGAATTATAGACACTTGTCTTATTTTCCCACAGAAACTCCCTCAGAGAAAAGGAGAGACGATTCATGTCATATGAGCTCTTTGACGTGCGTTGTCATTGAAGTGTAGTACAAGATGACAGGAAAGATTAATAAATCAATACATTAATTCATGTGCCAAAAGAAGAACACTACTGGCACCTCATGCCTGCTGCCTGTAGCTGTCAAACATGACAGGCTTCACACTGAGTGTTCAGATCGTCCCTCTTTAGACAGACTAAAAACAGTTTGTGCTCTAAAACGTCTCAGCTCCAGTGCCAACACTGCATTTCATGGTGATTCTTCTATATTTTGGTGCCTGATAATAAAGGAAGTGAAGGTGTTTACACAGTTTATATTAGTGGGTAAAATAGTTTTTGCAGTGCCTGCACTGCCATCATGTGGAAAACCAGAGGCATGACAGCGAGAGACTACACTCCCCAAATCATTGATTGAGCAGTTTTTGATGATAGACATAAAAGATAAATCTTGAAAATAGATATATATAGTAAAGACTTAGAGGCCTTAGGTGTGTGAATAGAAACAAATGTGAAGCAGATGTTTTAGATGTGGGTTCACAAGTGTTAAATAAATATATGTGAGCGGCAGTGAACACGACGTTTGTATCAAACTGTCCTCTGGAGGGTGCTGGCGCATTTTGAATCCCGATCCCGCGGTCCGTGAGCGTTCAGAGCACAAACTTGTGCATATGTCTTTCAATACAATGCAGTCTCTCCCCCTGTTCTTCATTCTTATAGCCCGTTTTAATCTCTGTGGCACTTATCACATGGGTTGAGGAAAGTACTGCTGGCGCTCTTTGTTTCAAGTTACTAAATATATTTGATGCGTGGCTTGCTGTTAATGAGGATCTTTAGGCTGTACTGTCTGTTCTAATGAGCGTTAACACCATGCACATGTTGTTCAGAAAGATCAGAAACAGCAAAGGACAGGCATCTGATCTTGTTACTCTCCTTTATAGATAATGAGAAGTAAAGGTCAGGACTGTAAAATTAAGCCTGCTTTGCTGCCCTTTCCTTTTAAGAAGTGAGCTTAATTCAAGTCAGACTGATTTCTCTGTGAATGCGCTCGCTCTGTGTCCCCTTGTTCAAAGTTACAGTGATTGCCAATCATGCTCACTTTACAAAAACAAAAGCATTTTATCTGTGGACGTGTGCTGCTTTGACCAGTCGCTGGCATGTCTCTTAAAATGTTAGAAAACAAATATTTACTGTGAGAATGTCGTCTTGAACAGAGTGTCTCCTCTCCTATAACATGTCTCTGCAGAACTACAGTTGTCCTTCGGTCATGGTGCTAGCTGTCCCGGTGGCCGTGCGGTTCCTGCAGAGGGGCAACAGGGAGCTGAGCAGGAACATGTCCAGTTACCTCTCTCTGGCCGCTATAGCCAAGGCCGATCTGCTGGCTGAACACACAGAGGCCATAACAATCAGCGTGCTGGGAGGTAGGATACACGTACAAATGCTCGCACACAAGAAAGGAAACTGGTTACCTTAATTTTGTAGAGAAACTACAACGAGTACGTGTGTGGGTGGTTTGAGACTGTAAGAGCTTTGGAGAAGAACTGAAATTGTAACAGGGGTGTTACAGGACTTAATGTCTTTTAATGTAGTTGTTGTCTTGGCTTGTAGGAACAGCACGTTTGTACCACGAGGGATCCTAGTAGATCTGAAACAATAGGATCAGCTGTTTTTACTGGAGTGGAAAATGGAATTATTATTGTAATCTGCAGTTGTAGCTAACCAATGTGGTCATACAATGCATGTCACATACGTCATTGTGTCCCTCGTGGAGCTTTGATGTATAAGAATTAGTTTGGAGGAAGGAGAACTGCTACCTTTTTTGTTTGCACAGTGTTTCTTGCCGTAGCCCCTGTGGATGCTACAGAAAGTCTTTGTAAATGCTTCTACTTTCTCTCTTTTTTGATCAAGACATCTAATGCAGGGTGGTTGTTTTTGCCTATTAATCGCTTTCATGTCATTCTTTTTAAATATCTCTCCTGAAGGCCCGATAATACCTACATGCTCTGGAGGCAGAACTAATGTGAGGGAAGGGAGGACTGGGGAGGAGTATAAGGTGACGTTGTCCTCAGGCACTGATCTCATTACTGTTTTCTTCAACTTCCCTACTTAACAGCTCAGGTCAGAGAGGGTAACTGAGCTGACCTCCAGTCAGTGGTTACAGAAGGCTACGCCCACTATGTTTTTTTGAAGCCATTTTAACCCCTTTTTAACATACATGTTGCTCATTAGTGAGGTCCCTAAAGGTCCAGGGTCCATAGTCAGCCCTGCTTAATGGAGATCTGTTTACCCTGAGGCACACATGCTCCCTCACACGCACACATGATCATAGGATAATACAGGGAGGGCCTGAGTATATGTATTTGGATGTGCTGTTATGTTTTTTTATGTGAATCAGTCAGTGCCTCTGGGAACATGTTGAACCTATAACCTCATGTGCAGACACACACACTAATTACCTCACACTGTACCACAGTGGGATGCCCACCAAAGTGGTGCTCGATGCTCCCACTGTTCTGCCAGCAGCTCGGCACATGAAACAGATTATCTCCTCACTGTCTGGTTTTCCAGGTGAGTTTTTGCCAGATTTGGGCTTTGATTATAGATGCAAGACAATTAGCACCCATAGTCCATAAATGTGTTACTGGTTTCTTAACAAAAAGAGAAAAAAAGGGATGTCTTTTTATTTTCATTTGGATACATGAAATACGAGGGGGAAGAAAAGAGAAGCTGCCAAAAAGACTTAAGGTTGAAGTAACTGCTGCTAAATGATGACTAAATAAACAACTTTTCCCTACAAAATGCTTTCACCACATTCAATCAGCCAAAGCACAAAGGAATGGAATAAAAGCAACAACTTGCAAATACAGACGTGCACTGTTACGCAATTGAAAATAGTGAAAAATACAAGGATTCATGCTACAAACAATATGCTCAATGTGCTATTACACTAAAGTGTGGTTTACTCACATTTGGATTTTTCTACATATCATCCCAGGATTCTGGCTGTTTGAGTCGTTGGCCCTCGCAGAGTTTTACATCACAGTCAGACTTATGAATCTGATAAATTAGGGAAGGTAATAATAATACCTCAGTGTCACTGTAATGCTTTTTCACTTCAACATTTGCACTCTGTAGTCTCCGCACGTATCGAGTTCCTGATTGCCGGCTCCTCCAGAGATGCATGTATGTAACGGCTGTTTTAAAAATATAGCTCTAACATTTCTTTCCACTAGATACACGACACCCTCAAAGTCATCACCTTTTACTAGACTACTGGACATGAAAGTGCACACGAATACCTAGCCTTCTTGTGGGCTCAGAAAGAAGCAGAGAAAAGGGAAATAAAAGAGACAGAAAACGCGATAGTTTGAAAGTTCTGTACACTTAAGTAGTCCGGTGGCTGTAATCCAGCTCGACAGGGATCGACCGACTGATATTGAATCTGGAATGAGAAACCAGATGAAAGTGAGCAAGTCCTGCTCGAAGGCTTTTTAAAAAATTTGTAGCAAGTTCACATTTATCTTTCATTCTGCACTTTTTAATGTAACCATGACGGTTTCCAAGTTTGAGCACCTTCTAAATGTGCTGTACTGTAACCATTTAAACTTCATGGTGACGTCTTTAACAAGCCAGAAGCCTGCGAACCTTTGTTCTGAAACCTAACATGCGTGTGCGTCTGTTGCCACATGCGATATTTTCTTCTTCTCCTTCGTCTTGTCCTTGGTGGTGCGTGTTGAGTTTCGGTCTTATAGGAGAATAGTGAGTTCCGTGCTTAATAAGCATGTGTGTGTGATTCCTAGTTACAGGAAACCAACAGCAGGATACTGGGTGAAGGTTTTATAGCTACAGCAGTCTCACACGCACTCACCGTTTGGCCCCACAGGGGTTTAGAGCCAAGGGTTCTTTCAATCTCTGAGTAAAACCTTAAGTTAGCAGAGAGGCTTGGAATCTGTCGTCTATCTATCAAAGCTGCGTGTCCGTTTTGGCTCTTCCTTGGACTGTAAGGTTAATACATGGCAGGGCGAGAAAAGTGAGTGAAGACTCGGTGAAATGTATGTGAGTGAATGTGGAAGGTGATTCTGTAACAGGTCACAGTTACACGGAGGTTGTAGCTGCGGGAAGAAACTGGGTCCAAGCAGGATGTGCAGCAGTAAACTGTAAGCATATGTGAGCTGCAGAAAGTCTGCAGGCAATTTCCCCACAGTCACAGACATCACTGAATCAATTTTAATCAGCAAGAGATTAAATACAGTATAATTTGCAAAAGTGTGGTTGTGACATCGAGTGCTGTGCAAAGGTTTTGGGCCGCTCCTTATTTCTTTATGTTGTCTTGTAATTTTTTAAGTGATCTTGAGCGATACTTCTCCGGGCTTTGTGAAGCCTTTTAAAATTTTAATTGTTGTTTTTTCCTTGTACCTCACACTTTTCAGAGGAATATTTTTCAAGCCGCTTCACACTGACCTAAAAAGCATAAAAAGACACCTAACTCAAGGGATGAACCAGTGTGTGTACCTTACACTATAAAATGCCTTGATGCAACTTTTGTTGTGATTTTGCACCAGATAAGTTAAAAAAAAAACGGCTTTGAGTTTCATTCAAACAACATAGCAAAGAACCAAATTTAAACAGTATCCTCAATAACTTTGTTACAAAAACATTTAATTTGTTCCCATTTCTTTAGCTGAAAATGTGAGCAATGCCAACAGTGACCAGATATAAAGAGATTCCCAAACAGCTGTTAACTTTGGCACATCTCAGCACGTTGTGCAGTGTGTACATAAAAAGTTTGAGGAAACTGAAGAAGTGGAACACTAAAGGGGAAGTGGCAGATCTAAGAAAAACTATCTATAGCAGGTGAACAGTATCTGAAATCCATGTACTTACAGAAATAGAAATAAATCCAGCAAAGTCCTGACACAGACCCTCAGAGGTGGATCTGCCCTTCAGCTGATTGTCTACTGTTCGCTGAAGCCTCATCAGACATCATCTCAGTGGAAGGACGGCTGTCAAGAAGTAGTTCTTACGGAAGGGAAACAGGAAGGAAATGCGGAAATATGCCACATTACTCAAGAACTGGACTGAAAATCACTCAACAGTTCTGTTCCAGATTTAAAATTTCTGATTCAAGTCATTGTCAGTATGTAAAGAGGAGTTCAGGAGATAAATACAACAGTTAGTGTCTACAGCCATCTGTAAAACACGGTGGAGGGTTTGTCGTGGTACGGAGTGGTGTTGGAAATCTTGTCAAAATTGAATATTTTAAATTTTGAAAAAATACATAAACACTCCTAATTTGGACAGTGGATACTTTTTTATTCATACCTCACTTATTTAATCTAGTCCTGTTATGAAAAACTATATTTATGTACAAAATACATTCAGTTTTACATTTTCACAATAATAAAAACAATTTACAGTATAATACAAGACAAGTTAGTTCATAAAAGACTGTGTAAACATTATCCTCACTTTCTTTTATCAAACCTCACATGGCAAATTCAACAGTTTTACTCTTCTTACTTTATGCAGGATCAAAAGAAAACTTTACCTTCTACTTAAATGACAACTATGCACTGACAAAGAAACCGAAAGCAAAACAGGAGTTACGTAACTCGTATGAATGTAAACACTGAGTACAAATTTAGAAATATATTGTTTGGAAATTCTTTCAAAGCTTTCAAAGAAAAGTTCATGGCAATAAAAAAAATGGTAAGCTAGTTAAAAAAGCACATTTGTAGTTAACAGTCAGTCATGCTTAAAATGATAACAAGTACAGCAGTTTTCAGTCACAGGTAACAGTATGATGCCTGTGCTTTTGGTTGTAATGGGGTTGGATTACATGGCTAATTGTACCCACAAAACTTAAAAGGTATAAAAGCAAATGTCTTTTCTGTTACATTAATAGTTAAAATGCTAAAAAAAAAAAAAAAAAGGAGAACATTTTCCTCTGTTTGGGTTTCTATTTTTTTTTTTTTTGCATGTTTTGATGAACTGCACTCGCCATCTCAACAGAAAGATGAAAAATGCTTTGGTACTCTAAAAAACACATGTTGTGCAATACAAGATAATCACTTTTAATAGTCAGAGACCCCTCTTTTACTTGTGCTGCGTGGCTGTCTGGTGATTACTCTGTTTACTGGCTCAGAACCCGTTTACTTTCACAATAGACTCTTTGTCTTTCTTGCACTCTAATTGAGTCTTTGGTAAAAACTGCTTGCAGCACGTTCTCGGCGAAACTACACGTTTTCTAAGACGACTGTGCATCAGTGTGTTTTTTGTGTGTGTGTATTACTGTCTCAGTTCAAAAGGCTTGGTGAAAAAAAGTAAACTTAAGTCTCTCACAGCATTGATTTTGTCTTATTTGAACATGCCCAAAGTTCAAAACTGCAGTATTAGCAGTTACAGTAATAAAAAGTGAGATGAGGAGGAAAATTGTGGTCTCTGCTACAATGAAACAATGAAAATGTTTAATTATAGGAAGAAAGATGATAAAAGCAGCTGTAAGTCTTTTCACTTTGAGCATTTAACTCTTACAATGTTGTGGAAATGATGATCATAGTGAAGAGTATGCACTATTAGATGAACTGAGCGCCTCCGTGCGGCACCATCTCCGTTACACCCCACGCCACTATGTTCCCGCTCTGCTCACAGCCATGGCCTTCCCGCAAAGACAGCTGGGAAATCTTGTCCTCTGACAGTACTTTGTCCCACATGTTCACCCCCGTCATCTTCCCCGCAAATGCCAACTTAGAATCGAATCCCGCCTCAAACCCTGCCACGCTGCTCCCGCTGCTTAAGGACGGAGGACAGCAGCCGTTCCTTTCCTGACCCAGCTGGAGGGAGCCGCCGTCGGGTAAGACGTGTCCTTCGGCCACTCCGGGAGTGGACGCTACCTTCACGCCATCCGCCCATAGGGAGGCCAGGCCCTGCTCTGAGGACCAAGCCCCACACAAGTGGGTCCACCGCCCTGGGTTCACCACTCCCCGTGCCTCCACCAGGTGAGCTTCTCCTCCGATGGTGAAGAGGGCAGCATTCCGCTTGAGCAGCAGCTGGATCTCATATGGATTGCGGCGGTTTCCATAGGTGAACAGCACGGTTTTGTTGGCGATGCTGGTTGGTTTGAACCACATGCAGACAGTGAAGGAGGACAGGGAGACGGGGACATCTGGTATGATAGAGGTGTAGATTCGACTGGAACGCATTGGGAAGAGGAGGGCCATCTCACAACCTAGCCAACAGGAAGATAAGAGGATCAGGGCTGAAGTTATGCCATATATAGTACTCAAGCACTCATCCAGCAATAATAAATCCTCCTGTTTGCACAGAAATAGTATAATTTTAAATTTTGTAAGAAAGGATGCCTGTAATTTGTGGTAAAATCTACAAATTACAATAAATTCTAGATATTTTACCCCCGGCTGCAGTGGTAATAGTGGTTCAGTTTAGAGAATTTAATATGATCATTACAAAGTTTTCTTTTTCATTTAACTGTGACGGCCCAAAATTGGACGTCAATTTGTTGTTACTCATGAAAAAAAGATTTTGTTGGGCATAACCTATGATGACAATGAAAAGACAATGGTAGCTCAGCAAGCGGCATTACATTTTTATTGTTTGTCTGTCTTTTGGCAGGATTACACGCAGAATTTGAAGCCAAATTTGACTGAACTTGGCAGAGAAGCGAGGAAACCGCTACAATTTGGTGCCGATCTGGATCGGTTTAAATTCCCAGAGGCCGTTGCGAGGGTGCGTTCCACAAAATTACCCAACAAAAGCAGGTTGAAAGTGTTTGCAGGAGAACATGTTTGAAGGAGCAGAAACGGAGCAAAAGAGGGGAAAGAACATGAAATGAAGCACAACAAACAGATGACCCTCAGGGCTCTGTCCATGTGTGATTTGGTATGATGGGGAAAAAAGGAGAATAATGGCCTGAAATTTACCCTTGCAGAGTTCCACTTTACATCATAAGACTTGATCTCCTACACAGACTAATGGAGTCCTAAAGAGATAAATCTACAATAAAAATAAATTGAAATCTAAAGCTAGATTAATTAAGTCAGATTACTATCTTGTGGTTACTGGGCCCCTGTGGTTTTACTGGGGCTGCCTCTACTGTTGTTGTACCACGGTATATGAAGTGAAGGCTGAAATAGGTGGCAGCGTGAGCGTGATTGAATGTGACACAGTCAGAGTTCAGTTACTGGTCAGGTGATGAGATCATGAATCACTGGCAGTTTTTTCCTGTCCCACCACCTCACGCACAGACACACACCTCTCTGGGTCATCTGGTTCGTGGATTTTTTATACTTTGTGTCGTCGCCTTTTCCCCTTATTCCTCTCTGTTTTTACTCATTCAAACACACACTGTCTCAAAGTCACTCTCTCACTGTTTGACACTGTAATGTCAAACCAACTTTTGTTGGTTAGTTTTTTGGCATGTGAAATAGAGAAAAATGTGGGTGGCATATGTGTATACCACCTTTGACTGAAGCCTTTTAGGCAATTTGGTCTGCGTTACATAATGGAGTGTAACTGCTCATTGTCAGCATTGTCAGCTCTGAATTATTGGAGCTGGTGTGAGGTGGGGGTGTAGCAGGGTGGCTAGATCCAGTCTAGCATCCGAGTGTTTTTTAGAAATAGCCATTTATAGTTATTTCGCTTATATGAAATCATAAAATTAACCATTTATGATTTTCTGATTTTCATCGCTTTGAAACTAAATCATCACTGTTTATGTGCAATAATGATTTAACTGGCTTACAGACTTAGTGTCTCTGTATCGCCTGTCCAACTTGTAGAAAATTAAGATTGGGTTTTCTAATTTGGTCCTGATAAATCCAGATAAGTCTCTGAGTTGGGGAATAAGTAACTAAATACACACTGTTTAAAAATACTCCCAACAATCAGCTGTGAACAACAAAGAAAACATCCTGGTAAAGTTTTGTCTAACAATCTGGTAAGTCCCATTAATAACCCCTAATATACAAGTCAGTGTTTGCTCTGCCTGCTGCTTAAGCATATAAACTCTTAGTTGTGTTTATGGATCATTTCCTGTTGTTTGCATAATGTTCCCGGTATATCCTGTGTGCATAAAATAATCCTGTTTAAGCTCACAGTTATTCCATAAAGGAAGAGCTCACAGGTGTTTGATCAGGATGAGCTTGATACTCTGCAGCCCTGATTGTGTGCGAGAGGAAATGTGTTCTGAACTGTGCACATTTTGCACATTACACAGCGTAACATCTCTCATTTTCCATTCTTTGTCATGCATTTTTAAGTATTGAGTTTTAACTCAAGATTTTTCTCTCTCTCTCCAGCCCTCTTTCTTTCACTCGCTTTTTTTCTCCCTCCAGTTAGCAGACACGCTCCCTACTTAAAACCGGAGATCTCGTTTCAGGTTCCTGCCACTCAGAATATAATAGTGAAAAATCCATTCTGTGTTTGTGTGCGCTCATGATGGTTTCCATCTGGTCCTACTTTCCCAGGGTTCTTTTGGTGTGGTTTTTGCGGCAACTGGCTAATGATTACACCTCCCTCTGTTCACTGTTTAGGCCAGATTTATAATTTTGTGTATAAGTGCACGCATAAGATGAAGAGTATAATTTAGCCCTTTTGTGGCTTTCATTTGATTTATTCTAGGAAATAAAGTTGTTGTACTGATATCAGTGATGCTCTGCTGCAAGTTTCCTCAGTTAAATTTGCTGAGCCTAATCTTATATTTATTAGTCAGTGTTAATTTCAGGGAACCCAGTTAACTCTGCTAACAATTTACAATAAGGGTTCATTACCCATGAGGAGTTTTGTCCAAAGCTTTTCTTTGTTATCATCTTTTCATGTTTTTACTTGAGTCTAATCCTACTTGTAAATTTCTACAAATACTTGTAAGTATCTGCCGGTGCAAACAGCTTTAGCTGAATCTCTTATTTCCAGAATGAATTAATACAGAAAAAAATTAAGCAGGGTGTTGTTTCAGAGCTATGAACACAAATAGAAATAACAGGAAATCACAGTTTAAGACAAATAGGGATGGTTGATAGTAAGGTCAGTGTTATACCTGCAGGCAAGAATCTTTGCCTCGAAGATCTCAGGGCTTCCTCCATCTCCACCTTCACTTCTTGCAGTGCAGCCAGCACCATTTCTAAAGTGGCCTCTGTTGTTGTGACTTCTTGCTCATGGCGCCCCTGCTCTCCACCCCTCAGAGGATGAAATCCTGCCTTGGTATTCATCCCTCCTGGGCTGCTAAAGCAGCTGGTCTCCAGCTTGGAAAGTCTGGATGCTTGTGTTTGTGCTGCAGAGAGGAGCTCTTGTAGCATTGTCTCCAGCTGGTTGGAATTCCCCACAGCAGCCGCAGGAGAATCCCGATGTCTGAGTTTGAGGAGCTCCAGAGTCTCTCTGAGACGGCTGTTCAGCTGCATTTCCATCCTTCTTCCTGCATTCTCCACCGCCGCCCCACAGGACCCACCATACTGAGCTACAAACCTGACAATATAGAACCAAGAATCAATATGAGTGATTTGAACCCTTTCAGCTGAAGAGGTTTAAACATGTGCAGACAAGGAATTTGCTATAGTTGCTGAGAAATCTGCTAAATTAATTTGAAGCAGATCAGTTCAGGATTTTGTTCTGAAGCAGAGCTACATTAATGAGGCGATGGGCATTTCATCACTTTGCTTTTTTAAGCAAAGTGATGAAATGATTAAATCTGATTACACTTTTATACAGGCCGTTTACCATTTTATTTTTAGTCCTGTCTAGGTTGCTGAGACCTTGAATTGTCTTTGGCTTAATCACAAACACTCATTTCTCTGCTGCTCATCTTCAACCATAATGACCTGATGCTGATTGCATGACTTCTCAGTCTTACAACCGACCTTAACATTTCACTGCGCAGTGACCCCATCTCCACCTTGATGATATCATCGGCATACTGAAGCAGCATGTTCTCCCTCATTTGACTGTTCTCCAACATGGAGAACATCTTGTCCCATTTGGTCAGTTCTGAAGAACGGCAGGGGGCTGAAGTTGGTGTGGCTGCAAAGAGAGAAGGTAAAAAGAAGAAAAAGAGAAAAGTTTAAACATCCAACAGACGATGAACTCATTCAGGTTTCTACAGCTTCTAGAGCTAGCCACACCCCTATCTCCTGCACCTCCCCAGAGATCCAGATGGACTTTTCCTGCAAAAAGAATCTAAGAGTTACTCCTCAGGAACTCTACTGAAATCATATCAAGATTCATTAACTTTGTCATTGAACAGGTCCAGAGAAATTGCACGTCTTGTTCTTAAATTGTGCATTTATACTTAATGTATATGTAAGGCCACTAAGACAGGGAAAAAAATAAGAATACGGAATTCAGTTACTCCATTATCAGTTATGTATCAATATAGGAAAAGTGCTGAATATATGAAAAAAGATCACCAACGTATCAGACTTTTATTTAGAAAAAGTGTTTGTTTAGCTGAAAAAAATTGAGCTTTTACTTTCTGCAGTTATTTGCCAGATGGAGTTGCGGCTGTAGCTTGAAAGTGTGCATGCAGGATATGTTTAAATTCATTTCCAATTTTCTTCCAGCTTTAACAGAAACTTTAAGGTCAACTTCAATCTTAAGAAGGAAATGGATTTAATTCTGCTTGAATAGCTGACTGCCACAAAGGCATTAGTGGGCATAGTTGGAGGAAGATGGTAAAAGCGCAGAAGAGGATGTTAAGTTGTTGGGAGAAAGAGGGTGAGAATGAAATCTGACAAATAGCTCACAAAGCAGGAGCTTTTCCTGTGAGCTTATTGGGTTTTCTGCTGTGAATGAGGAGACAGATGGGCGGTGTGGGGGGTTGAAAAGGAAGGTCAAGACCTGCTGACAACATTGGGAGAGATAGCATGAGTATTCCGAAACATATGGAAAAGGGGGATAAAACAATCCAGGAGTAAGAATATGTAGGTCACTGTATCAGACACGCTGTTCTGGTTAACTGTTGAGCCTTTTCGACCTCTGTTTATACCTGCAGACATATTCCAGAGGGGTACTATTACAGACCTACACAGTTTGTTTTGGCTTCCTGTTCTCAGTGCTCAAAGTCAATTAGACATAAGGGTCATGCACTTTGGACCCTGGGGCTTCTCAATCTAAGGGAGCTGAGCTTGGTTTTTGAGTGATTTTAGTAGAAGAGAGTGTAAGTGGGTGAAAATAATAACTTTTAGATGCATAGACCCTAGTTTTTAAAGATGTCAGTGGTTACTTCGATGATCTACTCTAAATGTATATTTAAAATTGTTTAAAGGTACGATGTGCAAAATCTCACCACTAGATGCCAGTAGATTGCAGATTGCATTTAGCTGAATTCAGTTTTCTTACCACTCCCGATTCAAGTGCAAAATCCTAGCTACGGTAGCCAGTGTAGGACAAACAACTCTAGCTGCTGTTCATCCATAGAGTGAAGGCTGTGAGTTTGCTGTTTACCTCAGCTGTCAATATGCTAGGTGTCCATGTCTATTTACTCTGGAGGAGGCTGTTAAAGTTTGTGAAAGGATTTCAATATGCGTCAGTAAGTAATTAAAGCTCACTTCTGTTTGATAACAGTGAGGTGTGTTGTTAAGGATATCCTGAACTTTTCTGTTGGTAAGCACTGCTGTTTTTGCCAGTGCTAGCCACTGTTAGCTGCTATTAGTCTCTGATAGCTGCTGTTAGCTGGCGTTAGTGAAAGCTTCTTTGAAGTGATTCAAACATTGTGGGACACTGGATACTTAGCGAATAAACTCTCATATGATGTGAGAATGTAATCGAGATGATTATCAATGGAAAATATGATTTATTTCTTTTCAGGACACTCAAGCTTCAAATTAGCTAGCATAATATTAGCTTAAAACTAGCCTCTTTTTTGTTTAGAAGGCTCATTGTCAGCTCTGTGGGTCACATGTCTAATCTGCTGACAATAAGTAACTTGACAATATTGAAAATAAATAAGAATTTTTATGTATGTTTTCATTTGTTAAAGCTCTAACTTGAGCTTGTGTGAACTTGAGTAAATTGAGTAAATTTTTAAAATGAAATAATCTCCAAATTACTGCACATTTAAGCAGTATTCAACAGGAAATAAGCACTGAATAGCTTCTATATTGAGTGGCAGTACTCAGCAGTATGCTCCTTTTACAACTAGTCAGTGTCTGTGTGTTTGAGCAAAGCATAACTCAACAAATTGGTCCACTCGTCTGCTACATGTTATTTTTCTAGCCTGTCATTCATTTTGAAATTTGCCGTGTCATGACCCCTGTCATGTGGCCTCATTAATTCAAATTCCTCTCAGAGATTCGGAGATTTGAGCAGGTCAGAAGCAGTGATCTGTGTCTCCTTCGAGCTTTTTGACCTCTCACAGACCTGCACTCAAACTCACGTGATTTTCTCCTTCTTGCACCCTCTCTGGGGGGCCGAAACAACCCCCCACCTCTGCTGCTGTAAACTGTGTTTGTTTGTTTTACTATTCTCAGTCATTTGTTTCGCCCAGTATAATATTTACCTCTTTAATCATATCCCAGACTATTTTCTGCCTGTTAACCGCTAGTGCCACAATTACACCTCCTGCCAGGTTTTAAACAGCTAACAAATGCAAAATTCGAGCTGCGGAGGGCCAGTTGGACACTTAAAAAACACAAACACTCACTCTCACTTTCTCCCTTTCATTCATCGCTCTTTTCATCCCACACATACAGGTCTAAACGACAGCTGAGAGAGGAATTTCTTAAAGATATACCAAAGTGTTTCTGCTGTTGGTGACCGCTGATTGTGGCTGTAAACTCCTACAGAAACTCTGTCTCTGCCAGCTGCCTGTACACTATACAAACCACATACATGTTAATCTCTAATCTCTGCTCTTCTTTTCTTTTTCCTTCTTTATTTATTTAAAGACACCAACTTGTGGAGGATTTTCAGTTTTTTCTCAAGCTGTGAAAGATTTGCTTTTTTACCCTCTTCTTCATCAGACCTTCTTTCACCCTCCTCCTCGATTATCATATCGATCCGATTCTACAGTTTCTTCCCATTTTTTTTGTTGCTGATGTACAATACATCAAAAGACAAAAGTGTTGTGGAAACTAGTGTCCCAGTCTTACTCATCCATACATGAATCTAAAAAAAGAAACTCAATTTCATGCTTTTGACAATTAATACGGTCGATACATCCGAGAGCCTTGATTTGATAAAGGTGCAGGCCCAGCACTCACACATGCACACACATTTCCACACTTACGTGCTGGCGTCTCTTCCTCTGCGATTTCATTGTAGTAGGAGGGACCGTAGTTGAACTCGATAGCATCCTCGTAGTCCGAAGGCAGACACAAACACATCGACAGCAGGCTCGCTGCCCGAAGGAACCTCAGAAACATGCTGCTGCTGCTTCTTCCTGAATGTGTGTGAGAGAGAAAATGTCTGTTTGCCTGTGAAAGTCAATAAATGTGTGTGCTGTTTTCCTATCTGCTTTTTCCTCTAAGTGTGTGTGTGTTGTATGGGGCAATTAGAGATAAGCTGCGTGTGTCTGCTTTCTCTGCCTGTCCTGCTGCTTTCTGTCTGTCTCACGTTCTTCATGAGCTGCATGGTCCTTTGCTCTTTTTTAAGCCCCACAGTCCCATACTGTATGTTGCCCCTCCTCCCTCCCTGACTCTCCACCTCTTCTCTCATTCTGTCTTGTAAATGCTGAGCAATCCTTTGGCAGGAAGCCCACTGCTATGGAGATAGAGAGAAAGGTGCTGCTTGGGCACACATGTACTCATTTCTATTTCTCTGAGAATGAGAACTTAGGGACATAAACTCTGACCTGCTGACCTTAACCCGTACTTAATCGTGGACGAGTCTCACAGTTGATCAGGCAGGTTTTAAACGAGTGAAACTTTTCAGTTTCATCAATGTGAGCGTTTCATTTGATGAGTGTCTAATCGCCATTAAAAAAAGCCAATTCAGTCTACTCCTTCATACTAACCTAAGTCTAAACCCAAGCTTTTAACTGTTTTGAATCTAATTGCTATTGTAAGTTTAAATTTAAAGCCCTGTGGCCCTTAATCAGGGTCATAATGCCGAAATAAACAATCAAAGACATGGGGAAAATCCACCGAGCGAGTGAAGAGACGTCTGAAAGTTTCTCTAAATCTCCGTACTCGTGAAAAGATTTGGCTTTCGTAAGTACAAAAGGGAGTCTGAAAGCACTGCAGTGAGACGATGAGTAATGCGTCGTTGGAGGTTGTGTGTGTGTCATAATGAGATATAACGGGAGCTTCTGTGACTAAGGGAGAGGGAAGGAGAGGGGTTGAGGAGGAAGCAGGGAACACAGAGCTTTCTGATATTTGCCCCATGCAGGGATGCTGTGAGTGGGTGTGAGTGGGTGAAGTTTAAATGGAACCCAGACAGGAGAAGTTTCTAAATGGGTTTATTGTTCTCCAGCTTCTCTCCATTTATTTATTTATTTGTGAGCCTCGCTGCTTCTGTGCGCCTGTACTTGTGTTTATATACTGTCTGTGCATCCGTGTGATAGAAGATACTCATGCTGGTGTGTGCATGCATGTGTGTGTGTGTTTGTGCTTGCTTGTGTATTTTTAAGAGGATGGAAACAATGACTTCCTCACGGGATTTTAGGATAATCTCACTCTCATCCTGGTCCCCTCCCTCCGACTTTCTGTCTGCCCGTTCCTCTCTTCCATTGTGTTAGTTTGCTTTCCCTAAATTGCCCGCTGAAACGCACACTTGGCCACTTGTTATCAGGGTGGAACAGCCTCTTCGTGCACTGAAACGCAGAGAGAGGTGCGTGGGAAAGGATTAGTGAAAGCTGGCTCTCTTCATTAGTTCTGTATTTCCACTCGATGGCTGAAACTGTTGAGTCCATTATCGTGTTTTTTAAGCTTCCTCTAGAACACTTTGGATGTCGTCTTTCCCATATACTTGTCCATGATTTGCTAATTCATGCCACAGAAGGTGATCATGCAGTCCGAAAGACTGTTCGCTGGTGATCGTTCAGTTTTAAGTTCCACTCTTCTTTTTCATTTATGCTGAAGTGTGCTCAGCTTGAGTACAGTGTGATATCACTGTTTGTTGTACCTGTGAAACACTGTTTCCCAACATTGTGTTCAATTGCTTTTTTAAAAATGGTGAAATGATTGTTTCTATAAAGACGATGTGAACACGATTGAAGGGTGTATTTGCTATAATTTTCGGTGAAAACTTGGAGTATAGAAAATGAGAGGACAGCGTGGGTCTCTTCTAACTCAAAACATGGAAAAGAGCAGAGAAAAGCTGGTTACAGTGTGGATTCTTATTGAAATCTGCAACTTACTCCAGCACTTCCAGGGTGGACACTGAGGCATTCCCAAGCCAGCTGAGAGATATGAATCACCCCAGCATGTCTTGGGTCTGCCCCGGGGTATGCCTGAAACGCCTCACCTAGGAGGCGCCCAGAAGTCCTCTACTCTGAGCCCTTTGCTAATGATTCAGCTTCTTATTCCTCTCTCTACAGGAGAGCCCTCCACCCTACAGAGGAAACTCATTTCAGCTGCTGGTATCCTTGATCTCATTCTTTCGGTCACTAACCACAGCTCGTGTGGAGAGGAACGTAGGAAGCATGGCCTGAGGCTCGGAGGTGCTGATTCTCCTTCCCGCTGCTTCACACTCAGTTACCAAGTCATCCAGTGCTAGCTAGAGGTCATTTCATGATGAAGCTTAGAACCACATCATCCACAAAAAGACAGAGAGGTTATCCCAAGAGTGACCGAACAGGAAGTCTTGCATCCTCATAGGACACTCGGTGATGTGGTCACATAGCACATCCAGACTGGTCAGGCAAACGCTCTCAAGAGGATAAAGAGCTGGTCCTCTCTTCCACCAGGACAAAGACCGCAAAAGTGATCAGTATCACGCCCTTTTAACATGCCTGCTGTAGTTTGACACTAAATGACTTCAACTTCAACAAATGCATCATTAAACTAAGTAAAATTTAGAACGAATTAATGTTTCAGAATGCTTCTATACTCAGAAAAGAAGCCTTCATATAGGCTCTATTGTGTTTCGGGGGTGTTTGTATTGTAAATGTTTCCATGTTTTGCCTCACAGCTGCAACGTCAAGTGGGAATTCAGCCAGCTGGAAACACATCTTACAGGCTTGTCTAACAGTCGAGCAAAGAAATGACTTCACGGTGTGCTCGTGCATGAGTTGTATCCTTGCAGTGACAAATGACTTACTTATAGTTTATGTATGACTTAGTTACACAGCTTTTACACCAAGGGAATATTTAATATCAGCTACACAGATGTGTTCAACGTGTTTCCCGCTGCACTTCATTAAGCGCTGACTCAGCAGAAAGAAGTGCTGAGAAACATTGCAGTTTGGGTCTTAACAGCCTGAAAGCTTCACTCGATACCACAGAAAGAGTTCAAAGTGAGAATCGGTCTATCAGCTGTGCTAGTATCTATCAGCATTTATGATTTAGATATAAAAACAATTGTATCTACTGAACATTTTTATTCATTGTGCACACGTAATGAAAATCCTTCGCAGTCTTTTCTTTAATTTCGGGTAACCGAATCCCTTCCAGACATCTGTGCAGTCGTGTCATATGAGCTTGAATATTTTAAACTGTGTTTTTTTTCCTTCCCTGCTGGGGGGTAATGGGGGTGGGTGGTATTGGCTCATCCAACAAAAACATACACATTCTCAAATGTATGGGCTTTCTGGGAGAAGTTCATCTGATTTCTCTTGCATTTTGATTTGTCAGATTCTCACCCCCGTCACCCACCTCAGAGTGTTCGATTAGCATGAAATATGACAGGCTGGACATGTGTACATGGAATGTGCTTTGGAAGCTGCAGAAAACACGTTAAAGTCGTAAAGCTCTCCAAAAACATCCCTCTGGATATCGTTTGCGTTGGTCTCTGCAGTTTTCTCCCTGCAGTAACCTCCCTGTTGTAAAGGTTCTGGGGGTTTTCTTCTTTTCTGTTTTTTTTCTTTGTCAGATTATGTGCATTGTTTAATGTGTGGAGAATGTACTCATCCACAATACTTAAGATAAATCGGCAGGCCAGCTGACAATGAAAACCTCCTTCTAACTTTTTAAATGTAACACAGAACTTCTGGCGCATCTTCAGCTCATTTAAACCCACATTTTCATGTGAATGCTTCTTGATCTTCTTGAGGTTTTGGTCTTGAAGTGTCAGGGTATTGTTTTTTTAGTCAAATTGTTTTCTGCAGCATAATTCACATCTGAGTTTGCGTGTTTTTGTAAACTTATAACATTTTCTTGATGATTTTGCTCATTTTCACATAGAGAAAAATCCAAAAGAACCAAAAAACATCTCTGCAAAAACATGAGAGAATGTTTACTTTCCTCACCGGCTAGATGTGTCCGGTGCCAGAAAGTAAACAGTGGAGGAACGTTTCTACTAAATCCATAGTTGTGAGAAAACCCATACTCTTATAAGCCTCTGCTACAACCAGAGATGGGCAGTAACGCGTTACTTGTAACGCGTTACTGTAATCTGATTACTTTTTTCAAGTAATGAGTAAAGTAAGGGATTACTATTGCAAAAACGGTAATTAGATTACCGTTACTTTCCCGTAGGAACGCTGCGTTACTGCGTTACTAAAACCGTGATTTTTTTGCGAGAATGTCTCATGACAGTGACGTAAGCGAGTGCGCCGTTAGTGACAACAGCTGTGTGCAGATCAACAATGGATCACATATCGATTGTGGGAGAGAGTATGAGCGTGCAGCGTTTAAAGCGTGGAAGTACTGACCTTACTTTGAGTTTGATTCCATAAAAAGTGACAAAAACATTAGCGTCCATCGTGCGTGGGAAGAAAACTTCTTTTTACAGCAAAAAAACCCCTAAACTTCCAAGCAAGCACCGAGTGCGCAACGACGTAATGGGAAACTCACAGAGAAACTCGCGGATTCTTCAACTGACCACGGCACACCTGCACCAGGGTAAACCTCCGCCTACCCAACTCCTGCTTTACAGGTGAAAATAGAGCAACAGGACCGCTGAGTCTTTGACTTTATTTATTTTCTGCTGTGTTTTACTTGCATCTATTTGAAAGACTGAGTGTAAACACAAAAAATATTTTATTTTATGTGCTGGAATGTGTAGAAAATAGGTTTAAATGTTAACTAATTTATTCAAGTCAGAGAATGTTGCATATAATAAAATTTTTGCTTGATGCATAAAGTTAAAAGATTAAAACTGATAAAACAAGTTAAAAAAAACAGACTTTTCCATTTGATTACATTTTGTATGATGATTTATGCAGAAAAAGTAGAATTGGGCTGAAAGATCTATCGCTTTATCACCTATTCAGGTTGTAAATCGTGTTTTTAAAAAGTAACTAAGTAATTAATTACTTTTGAAAATAAGTAATCAGTAAAGTAACGGGATTACTTTTTGGGGGGAGTAATCAGTAATTAGTTACTGATTACTTTTTTCAAGTAACTTGACCAACACTGGCTACAACTACCCAAGCTGTTTCAGTTTGCATGGTCTGACGTGTCCCCGAAAATAAAACAGTTTGCTGCAAGGGCCATTTAGCTCAGGCTTTGAGTCAGACTGAGGTCAGGTCGCGTCACAGCCACAAACGAACTGCTCCTGAATTAGCTTAAGACCAGACTGAGACCGTTTCCTCTAAAGGGTTTCTGTGCTGTTGTTTTGCTCTATATCCAAGTTTCTTTACACCTCTCCAGACCACCGCTTAATTTTCAGTTTTAATTTAGATATTTTTCTGTATATGAACTTGTGCACCTGACATCCCTCTCTCTTGAAGCAGTGAGCATGACACATTATTTAACCTTATTGATGCCAATTTAGAAACTTTGTAACTAAATTTAGCACTTTTTCATACCCCTGTTAAATGCTTTTTCCTCTAAAAATGCACCTAGCAGTTTACTGTGGTGTCACAAGCAGCTGCTCTTATGAACGTGAGCTTGATGGAGCCCTGTCCATCCATTTGGACTTTCCAACCAATGTCTTAGGTACCCAGTACTAATGGCTGTCTTAATTCTTGATGGCACAGATTCACCAAGGTGCTGGAAACATTCCTTTTTGGACCTTATTGATATGACAGCATCACACAGTTGCTGCAGATTCATTGGCTGCACATCCATGATGAGAATCCCCGTTCCCCTATCCCAAACGTGCTCTATTGAATTTTCTGTTGCCCTGATCACTGTGGAGACCATTTGAGTACAGTGACCTCATTGTCATGTTCAAGAAACCAGTCTGAGATGTTCTGAGCTTTGTGACATGGTGTGTTATCCTACTGGAATCAGCCATCAGAAGATGTGGTCAGAAAAGGATAGACATGGTAAGCAACAATACAACAAGACCCTTTGGTGGTGTTTAAGCTCTGCAAAGGGTTGTCGTGATGTTTACGCCAGCTTTACAATCTTAGTGTCAAAGCAGAAACTGACACTCATCAAACCAGGCAACGTTTTTCAAGTCTGTCACATGTAGCTGTAATGCTCAGTGTTGTGTCCTCTCTGACTGCAGAGAAACCAGAGACATCCAGACTGCAACTGAAGCTCTGGAGCTTTAAAAAAAAGACAGGTATTTGGGGTGCCCTTGTTTTAGTAGTACTTAAATACTGTCTGTATTATATTTTAGTAACCCAAGAAAGAATATGCATAAAAACAATGGCTGATTTATTATTGTTTTTTACTTTCTTTTTAATCAAAGTTGAATGTCTCTGTAGATTTGGACACAAAATCTTTTGAGGGACGGGTTTTGTAATTCTGATGTGACATTTAGAAAACATGACACTTCACAATGAAAATGTCAGAGAAAACTGTTACCTTTGTTTGCTAAAGACAAAAAACAAAGGTCAGTGCATGAGCGCTTGTCACAGTGTCACGTCAGCTGTTGTTTGGAATGAAAGTATGAAGGTCAGATATTGTATGCAAACATGCCAGCACTCTCTCTCTCACACACACACACACACACACACACACACACACACAAATCAAAGTTAAAGTGGAAGTTGACCTGCTAAGCATACTAGAAAATCTATTAAGATTTTGTTTTAAGAGAGATGAAGAGTTATCAATGTCTTAGTCAAAAAAGCTAAAACATGTGGCTTCGAATCAAATCTACTTGAGGACATAACACACTTTATATAACTTGTCTCATTCACACAATCACCTTTTTCTACACCTAAGTGCTTTCTAGCTAACATTCATACTCCGATGTGGAGTGTGACTTGGGGTTCAGCTTCTTGCCCAAGGATTCTTTGGCATGGAGACTGAAGCAGCCAGCGATTAAACCACCAACCTTCCAGTTATTGAATGACCTGCTCTACCTCCTGAGCTACAGCCACCCTATAGAAGCAAACAGCCAACATATACAAGAAACCCCTGCAACATGCTGAAGCAGGGCTTCAGAGACTATGCTACAAATTGTAATTGTAATTGTGCAAAATTGCCTACCAAAAGTTCTTTCTACTAAAGTTAGAAACACTAGCTTCTGATGCTAAGCGTGTACTCGCATTCACCGGAGAAAAATACTTATTTATTGGAAACAATTACTGACAAAGCTCATTTTTCTTCTGATGTCGTTCAAACAGATCCGAACTTGTCCAAATATTTCATAAAAATCCAACAATTTACAGTAACACTCATTTTATTTTTCAAATTACTTTTTATAAATGCAAGTGTGTCTGACAGTATAAGGGGCTCAAATACGTAAGCTGTGTAAATTCTCTGTTTCTGGGCAGACTCTTGTCTCCTCCAGCCTTTTAACATTCCTGTAAAAGACCCGTAAAAGCTGCAACCTCGGCTTTATGGTTATTACCAGCTCTCTCTCTCTTTCTGTGCACTAACTGTGTCAGTCTCTTTTTATGGTGATTTGTGTTTAAAGTACAGGGGGTGGTGCCTGATAGTCTACATTAGTGTACATTAGTGGACATTGCAGGCAACATTTAAAGCAAGAGAAGTGAGCATAAATAGAGCCAATGACCGTCTTATAAATATTATCTTCCATTTGCACAGAACAGTCAGACCTCTCTGTTGGTCTGTTCCAACATCAAACCTGCTGAACATTTTTGAGTGGACAGCCTGTGGTTACAGTGATTTATAGGTTAATACTGGTTTTAGTGTAATGTGCAATTTTCCTGTGGCTCTGCCTCGTCTGTTCTAAGCCCCTCCCATCATTCAAAAACACCTCTGCCAGGTAAGAGGAATCATCTTATGCCACTGCTCCTTTACATCTTACCTCCAACAGCAAATCTCACCTGATTTGATCTGACACCGCCTGTGATTGGCCAAAGCCTCCTGATGGGGCCCAGAGGAGGTGCAGGAGTCTTGATTTGCTTACCTGAGCTTTAATGAACTTAAGTTAGATTAATTTTGTCGTGTTTGTGCAGTGCCACTGTTTGTTTGGTGTGTGTGCTAAGGCTAGCTAAGCTCAGGAGTGTTAAAGTACTTCTTAAAGCCCTCCTCCAGTAGTTATTCCTCCAATCTGACCATTTCACCTGCTCTGCAAATACTATAAATACTAGTCCTTTAAAGCAGTTTATACAATTTATATCAATTGCAACAGTTAAACATAACGTGACAGGGCTTTTGGCTTTATGTAATACTCAAGAACCGTAGTACAGAACCCTGAGAGGTCCCATAATGTTTACCATTTGTAAACAAGAGTCTTTGTTCACTGATGTGAATCATTTAAAGATGTTTTATATGTTAGTCAAAGGCTGTTGGGTAATACTGTGGGTTTTCTTGGGCTCTTTGCTGATCAGCAAATGCCTTTTTGCCAGTCATGCGTCAGTACTGGCTGTCTCAGCATCACTGCATGAGTACTGACAACGAATGAAAATTTCATTCCCGAACAGAGATGTTGTCTCATGACTGGTAATCTGATGTGTGTCTTCTGAGAATAGCATTAGAGCTATGCCAAAGGCAACTTAAAAAAGAAAGGTTTTAAACAATATGCTTTTTCTTCTTTTTTTGATCAATCTCAACATCTTTGCTTCTCCAAACACAGAAATAAGCACATAAAACAGGCTCGGATGCAATATGTCAGACCTAAATCTCTGCAGAGAGGATGACAAAATGCAAACGTGACCTTTTTCACCTCCTGTAATAAATGTGCCAATGCGACACTGACCAGCCCGAGCTAACAGCCTCCTCTAACTCTGTAATGACCCTGTTTGGGTCATCCTGCTGCAAACAGCAAGGAGCGAGAAAGGGACAAAAGAAACGTTGTCACAGTGTTATTTTCCTAAGTAAACAAAAGAATGCCTTTTGCTTCTCTCTCACCTTCTTTCTCTTCCTGAAAAGTTTTCTTAACATTTTGATTACTAGGAAAAGCAAAGGAGCAGCTGACCCCTTAATGCTTAGCTGCTCGTTCGTTGTCAAGATATATGTGTGTAATTTGATGGTGTTTAGCTGGTCTGAACATTTTGGGTACTGGTACCCAACCACAGAAGATCCTTCCATCCATTTTCTTCCACCTATCCTTTTCAGGTTTGTGGGATTAGTGAAGATAAAACACAAATTCAGCACGCTTTAAATGCATGGAAATGTTAAAAAGAAGGTCAGGTGCTCAGTGCAGTTTTTTTAAAGTGACCTTTTTTTTCACACAATGACCACTTTGTGTGGAATCTGTTTGTAAAAGGCTTTGAAGTTGTCTCTGGGGCTCAATAAAACATCTGTGTTTCTCTTTCCCCGCCAGGTAACCACATGCTGTTGAGAGTTCTGCCCTCAGTCTACCCCAAACAACCAGACACCATTCACCACCACCTAGGCAACCTCACCGCCATGATGCCACAGCTGGAATCCACCGAGCAACAACACCTGATCAGGCTTATTCAAATGGTTGCCGAGCAACATCCACTTGTGAGTTTTTGTGCTGACGAATTAACAATTTACTGTGTTTGAAACCAACTATTCAAACTATCCACTTTCATTTGGATTATTTGGATTATTTTTTCTGTTAAGTTATGGCTGCGCATACCACTATTACTTCACCGCCAATTTATATTAAAATTTCAGTCATTGTGTCACCGCTTTGCAGCCAACACGGTGAAAATTACAATAATAATACATATAAAATGTTATGACAGACTTCTAAAATTTTTCTATTTTCTTGTTTTTACGACAGGTGGCATTATAAATTTGTTCAGCGCTCTACATCATTTAAATGCCTCCCACCACATAGTTCAGACCGTGTAGAAACCTCAGTTGTGTGCTTGGTGAGGCTTATTTAAGTGCCTGTGTCATTTTTATAATGTGTTTTGGGTTTCTTGAAGCTTTGCCGGTCTCTTCCTTCAGTGCCCTTGATCTGACTGTTTCAGGAATCCATAGTCAAGTGACACCTAAACATAGTATATACATGTTATATCTAGTATTAATAAAAACTAAAACGAGGTAAATGCATTACAGTCAGAACTGATGGCCCATGTGAAAGTAATCCAGTATCTAGAAACAAAAACACTCGTGAAGAAGTTGCGAAATCCAGCATGTCTGTGATTATGTCGTTTCTATCTGTGACTGAAATGTATGCAAATGAATGCATGTGGAAAATGCATTGGAGAAAAAAAAAGAGAAAGCACTGGGAGAATTGGGACTTTGCATGTGGTGTGCAGGAATTCCCTTAATCCTGGATATTTTGGACCAGAGCTGCTGATGTTCAACGTGAAGGAGGGGGTGGGCGGGGAAGTACCACATACCAAGCAGAGCACATGGTGGTAAAACGCAGCCTCAGTTGAGAAACAAAAGCAGCCATCTGGAGTTATTCTAATGTGAACCCCCCACACAGGCACACAGGAAAATATTGTAGCTGTGTTCGTCACAGCAGTTACCAAATGTTTGGCATCTTGAGATTCACTTTTCGTAAGTGATGCGGCATTAAAATGGCACTCATGTGGAACTTTTGAACTGCATAACCTATTTTTCATTTGTCAGACAGAATTGTTAACAGGACATATATGGCTTGATAATCTTTCACATCAACTAAAAGAGCTGGCAATGGTGGATATTGTTAGACCATTCCAGTCTAGTGCAGTCTACTATGACCCTTACAGATTATGAGCAGGAGCTTTTTATTCACTCAGTTTTTCCAGACATCCCTACAGCCAAGCTTTTGTTTATTATTAGTCACGAGTATCTTCATCTCACTCCGAGGTCACTCCTCTCACCTACGGCCTTCATTGGAAAGATCAGGGCTCCTTTTGGTAGTTGTTATTTGTCATGAATAATGCTCTGTTTTTATTTTATTTTATTTCCCCCTTTCTAATTCTCTGCTTCTTTCTTTTTTTTCCTCATCCATGCAGATGTTGAGCCCTCAGGTTCCAACGTTGGTCGGTTACCTAGGGAACCAGTCTCTCACCGAGGCTCTTTTAGGAGCACTTGTCGATGTGTCTCAAGCAAGTCCTTCCTCGCTGGTCAGCTTTCTTTCACCGCTCAGGATCTTGGGACAGCAGTGCCCTGCTTTCCTGGCTCATGTGGCCAAAATCCACGGTGCTGTGGGCATTATCAGTGAGGTAAAAAAAAACAAAAAAAACACACACACTCAAAAAAGAGCCTTACCTCATTTCAAATTTTGGTGATCTCACCTTCAAGTTCAACTTCTGGTACACCTTTGGGCCGCTCCAGTTGCAGCTATTTTTAGATTGCTTCCCGGAGATGATCTTTTGACCACTGGAGGTCAAAGTAGATGATTTGTGCATGATCTGCAGCTCTCTGGAAGCTCAGGAGTATGCTCTCTTTTTTTCATAAGCAGCAGCACACTGAAAATGTGGCAGCTTTTTGGCCACTCTAGCATAACACACTAAACCTGCCCTCCACACCAGAGTTACCATTTTTTGACTATCTTCTACAAAATGAAACTCAAGTTGAAGAGGCTTAACTGTAAAGGCTTTTACACACCGGATATGATTAGACCATCACTTTGCATCATTGTGTGAATGGAATAAGTGGATACATTTTAAACACTTTAACTGCATGACATAAATTCATATTTACTGTTCGTTCAAGCATATTACCTCAATTAACCCAACTGAGGATATAAAGAGGAGCAAGTCTGAAGGAAATAATAGAAACAAGTAGAGGTCATTGAAACACACACTTACTGTAAACAGGCAGGAGTGATTATTTTAATGAGTAGGAAATAACGGGCACTCATATGACTTGTTCTCTCATGCTCTGCCAAGTATAAAACACACACAGACCGGATAGGCCGGGCAGATCCGGAGGTTTGGACGGCTGTCTGACACCTGCATACATCAGTGTTCGGTGGAACTGTCTTTCCCAACACGTGCCGAAAGCCCTTAGGGCTTAGAAAGGTCAGAGTCTGGTATTCTGGCAGGTGAAGATTTAATTTGAAGTAACAATGAAGGAGCAATGTTCTAAGCCTTACCCTATTGTTGCAAACATAACACAATTTTAGGGAACATTAACCTCAGAAAACAGTTGGTCCTTTGTGTGCTGAAAAGGGAAAATCGGCTATACTGGAAAATGTATTTTGAAATCTTAGCTCAGTATGTGTGAAATTTTGTTTTTAAAATTGCCTACCTCACCATATCCTGCTGTTCACAAAAATTATCAGCAGATTTGGTGACAAAAGACAGACCTTGCAAAGTCTAACCCCCACCATGAACAAGTCTGAGTTATTGTATCAATGTGAATCAAGCTGTCAATTTGGTTAAAAGGAAGACGACCACCTGAGTTTTTCAGTTCAAAGGTAGCTGTCCCTGACTCCCATGTAGTTTCACAGAGGCATATAAACCATGAGGGACCAGTAAAATTCAGAGCCTTAACTCAGGGCTCAACTCATCAACCCAAGGGGCCGACCGCAAGGGAGTTTGTTAGGCACCTTGGCAACCTCAGCAACAGCAATGAGCAAGTCATCTCCTTTTCCCAAGACCCCCTTTCGTCTGATGAGGCGTGTCAGAGGGTATCGGCAGATCCTCTGAGTATTTCTTCTATTGTCTCACTATATCCTTAATAAGCTACACCCCCCCTCCTGACTTGCTAGTTCACCATAAGCCTTGCATCCTCTGGGACAAACATGCACCACACCAGATTGGGAATACAAGTATACCCACCCTAACTGGATGCCTCGCATCACGAGTGAACCCAGGTGAGGCTGACTAACAAGCTTGTTCTCCTTCCCCACCACAGAGATGATATTTCATGTCTATAGAGCCAGTTCTCTGCCTCTGACTGCCACCAAATCCACATAGTACCTCCCTGTGAACTAGCCGCTCCTGCTCCCGGTAGCCTCACTGGAGGGCTGGGCCCATGTGGCTCATTTAACCCATAACCTGGTCACAAAGCGCTTTGTAGTGAGCCCCTCCCACAGGCCCACCTCCAAGGTGAAGCCCGAGCGACCCTGTCCTGGGGTAAACAACGCTTCACTTTCTCTGGCCCCTCAACCAAAGCCAGTTTGCCTTGAAAGACCCTACCAGGGGAAAATTGCCCCTGACAACACAGATCTCAGGAGCACTCAAAAATCCAAACCCCACTGCCACCATGAGTTGGCAATTCATGGACTGGCTGACTCAATGAATCACCTGACACCAAGAGTGTGACACCCCTCTCTTTAAAACCAAAAACAGACACACCTTATTTGTGTCTGTATTGACTTTTGCACAGATTTAAAAGCATTCATGGCTTTGAATACTGCTAATACAGCATGACAGCTCCTGTTACATCCAATGAGTTCACTTTTTGTAGAGATTAAGAATATCAAAATTTGTTTTGAAAGAGACACAATTTGTTCCATGTGCATCTTTTAACCTATGGGTCACACATATGGCTGCCATCAGATGTTACTCAACAAATAGCCTTTTAAAAGAGCAAAATGCAATGATATATAAACTGATGGACAACAATAAAAGATTGTCTTGACGATGAAGTCTGTCTTTGATAAAGCAATATTAAGCCCCAATTTCAGTGTTTTATTTGTCCAATGACTATTTAATGGGTTTAAACAAATGAGTTCAGTTCTTAAACCTGCTGCTGTACACAAGTTCAATACTAATAAACAAAAGTTCATAAAATGAATTAATACAGAAGAAGAAAAAAAAAAGATTCCTGCTAATGATCAGCATGCTTACACAGCACGCTCTCACAGAGCCCCTAATACGGCTTTATAAGTTGTGTTATCTTATGTTGTGTTCTTTCAGGTTTTAAAATGACGACAGAAAATACTATTATTGTTATTATTATCATGTCATCGTCATCTAAAAGCGTTCAGTGTAGACCTTGTAGGTTTTCAGCTCTATTGCTAGTCTTGTTCTAACCCTGTTAAGTATTTATGCAGCACTGTGTAATCATACATGTGATAAAGACCCACTTTATAGTCAGTCTGTGATGCCTGTGTGTGTGTTTGGGGGGTTTAGACTGACAGCAAGACAGGTGAGAGCTCCCACTTTCTTTTTCTCTTTTCCTCTGGGTGCATTTTGGGCAGTTTAACAACAATTTAGGGGAAATTAGCAAAAAAAACAAAAAACCATTATGACTGTCTCTACATGAAGTGTTCCCCCTCCACCTATACTCATATACAAACACACATGCAGAAACAGAAACGGATGTACACTGAAATCTCAAAGCTGGAACCCATAATAGGCTTTCTATTACTCCAGGGCAAAGTTTCCCTCTGAAAGTTCCCTTCCTCCTCAATCTTCTTGTCAAAAAACCTGCCAGCACAATTTTAACACACTCACAAATACTCATACACGTTCAGATACACAGATTGTTGGACCTCGGTGTCCTGCCTTTCTTCACATTGGAACCATTTGGAAAATAACCAGTGTTTTCTGGGAAATGCCCCTGCTGAGGCCTCCTGATGATGGCAGTGGAGAGACCCTCCTGTGGGTTCGTGTTTGTGCCCTGCAAGCACGCACACACACATACACACAACCTTTCACACTGGGATGCATTTGTTCTTGATTGCACAAGTCTTTCGCTGGCTTCCCTCAGCCACCTGAAGGGAGTTAGTCTATACTGTGTTTCTGGACTTATTGCGTGTTGGATCAGAATATGTCACTGGTAAAAGAAACCCTTGCACACTGTGGACTGCTGTGGACTGCTTTTTATTCAAGCAGCCCTGCAGGAAAATATGAAAAAAGAAACTGATGGAATTGCAAACAGTCTTGCTCTACGTTGCTATACAGAAATAAGACTAATCAAACCTAGTCCCACTCAGTGTTGAAACAGCCAGATGACCGCTTTGTGACTACTGCCATTAGTTTTCTCAAATGTGTGTCCATTATAATTTCATCAAAGATTACTGGAGTAAAACAGCAACTACCTATTCTTCTATCTCGCTCCCACAAGTGCGTTTTTTAACACTAGGAACACAAAAAGCTGTGCGTCAGCTTCATGCGGCACTCACAGTTTTTAAACCACTCTGATAAGAGTCATTTTCCTTCAGTTACAAGGAACGTCATCATCATGCTAACTTTAACTGCTGCTTAGCTGGATGCAGGTGTGACCAATTGAGGAGCAACAACAATTAATTTGAACCCTCATGGGCCACAATCCACTTGTGTTTAAAGTTTTGGAGGGGGTTTCCTGCAAGAAAATCTTTGTTGTTGTAGGAACACTAATCTGTTTGCATAAAACATGGTAGCAGAAAGCATCAGGCCAAATCTGGCATTAGCAACAATCCCACTGCAGTTTCTCCAGAATCTGCTTGTGTGCATTTGATTGATGAGGACTTCATTCAACTCTGAAGTCGTTCTGCATTTAGTGCTAATCCTATGCATTTAAAATACCCAGTTTGTTATTATTTGGAAAGAAATTTAGACAGTATAGTTGCGACTGCTATATAGGATCACAAGATGGGGCTTGGTGATGAACAAAGGCTATTTTCACACCTTTGGTGTTTAGTCCGTTTAAACTGAACTCTGGTACTTTTTTACCCTTCGATTCACGAGACCTTTTGGAGGAGGTGGCTTTGTTTATGGTGTGAACCAACAACCAGCTACTGTATATGCTGCAAATTTGAGCTAAACACCTTCCCTTAGCCAAGTATGCTTTGTTTTCTGGGGTGCAGCAGCGTATCATAGGTGTGCATACCAAACGGTCAGTACAGGTTAGCAACTAGCCGTAACAGTAATGTAAATTCTCTATGTTATGCAGAACAGAACAACCTTCTTCCTGTATTTACATCTGGCCTATAAGCTATAAGCTATTGTAGTGACGTATTTTGGTTCACTTTGAGATTTTCTGTGGGGAAAAAACCCAAACCAAAGCTACAAATTTACAAACTCATCAACTGATTCAAACTAGGGTAAATGAACTATAATGTGCGTAGTATTAGCAACATCTCAAAGCAATGCTGAGAAACCAGCGTGTGCAGTTCTCACTTCTCCCTGTACCTGGTTCTACTAGAGATATCTTAGTGTTAACATGGAGTTCTTTCTTCCCACTATCACCAAGTGCTTGCTTGTAGGGCTTCATCTGATGGCTAGAGAATTTCTCTCTGAGACAGCTGATGTTATACACTGAACAAAAATATAAACGCAAGACTTTTGTTTTTGCTCCCATACCCCATGGGATGGACGTAGAGACCTAAAATTCATTCCAGATACACAATATAACCATCCCTCCCAAACAGTGGTCACAAATCAGTCCAAATGTGTGGTAGTGGGTACATCTGCTATATTGAGATAATCCATCCCACCTCACAGGTGTGCCACATCAGGATGCTGATCTGACATCATGAGTAGTGCACAGGTGTACCTCAGACTGCCCACAACAAAAGGCCACCCTGGAATGTGCAGTTTTTTGCGCTATTGGGGGTCTGGGGACCCAGAACCGGTCAGTATCTGGTGTGACCACCATTTGCCTCATGCAGTGCAACACATCGTCGCATGGAGTCTATCAGATTGTCAATTGTGGCCTGTGGAATGTTGGTCCACTCCACTTCAATGGCTGTGCGAGGTTGTTGGATATTCGTGGGAACTGGTACACGCTGTCGTATACGCCGGTCAAGCACATCCCGAACATGCTCAATGGGTGACATGTCCGGTGAGTATGCTGGCCATGCAAGAACTGGGACATTCTCAGCTGCCATCTGCCCTGAACAATGTGAACCATGATTCATCCGTGAAGCGCACACCTCTCCAACGTGCCAGACGCCATCGAATGTGAGCATTTGCCCACACAAGTCTGTTACGGCGACGAGCTGGAGTCAGGTCAAGACCCCGATGAGGACGACGGGCATGCAGTTGAGCGTCCCTGAGACGGTTTCTGACAGTTTGTGCAGAAATTGTTTGGTTGTGCAAACCAATTGTTCCAGCAGCTGTCTGGGTGGCTGGTCTCAGACGATCTTGGAGGTGAACCTGCTGGATGTGGAGGTCCTGGGCTGGTGTGGTTACACGAGGTCTGCGGTTGTGAGGCCGATTGGATGTGCTGCCATATTCTCTGAAACGCCTGTGGAGACGGCTTATGGTTGAGAAATGAACATTCAATGCACGGGCGACAGATCTGGTTGACATTCCTGCTGTCAGCATGCCAATTGCACGCTCCCTCATTGCTTGTGGCATCTGTGGCATTTTGCTGTGAGACAAAACTGCACATTCCAGGGTGGCCTTTTGTTGTGGGCAGTCTGAGGTACACCTGTGCACTACTCATGATGTCAGATCAGCATCCTGATGTGGCACACCTGTGAGGTGGGATGGATTATCTCAATATGGCAGATGTGCCCACTACCACACATTTGGACTGATTTGTGACCACTGTTTGGGAGGGATGGTTATATTGTGTATCTGGAATGAATTTTAGGTCTCTACGTCCATCCCATGGGGAATGGGAGCAAAAACAAAAGTGTTGCGTTTATATTTTTGTTCAGTGTAGATTGGTGCTATATATATATATATATATATATATATATATATATATATATATATATATATATATAAATTCAATTCGACAGAACAATAAAAGATATATATATTTGTTTGAAAGCTTAGCTTTAAACTTGTAAACTTAGCTTTACATCAGGGAGGCCACAAAGTCAAACTCACCCAGCAGCTGATCACAGTCCCTGCTCATATCGGATGGTGACTGTGGAGCCCGCTGGCAAATCTCGGATAATGTGCATCATTGCAGTTTCTTTAGCCTGCAACAGTTGTAGCTGCCTCTCCAAGCCACTTTGCAACCCACCCACACCCTACCCCGCTCCACCTTTGCATGCTGCATCTGACTCTGTGAATTAACAAACTTCTTCTAAATAAATTGATCTCCACACTAACTTAAAGTCTTTGAGATGATTATGATTAAGATTGTCAGTTGATTTTAGGCAGTGTTACACAAATTCTATATACCTGAAAGATAAATATAATCGTATTTGTTTGCTGTTGTTTTTATTTAATAAATGAAGAGACTGTAGAGTGACTGTGCCAGAATGCAGCTCCAATTGAAGCTAATGCAAAGAAGCAAGGGAAGAAGGGAAAAGAAAATAACTGGGTGGTAAGCAGCGAGAGGATTTGGCTTGTCACTGTTCCGATGCAATGTTTTCTTTCTTTGCTTTTTCTCTTTTGGTTTGAATCCCCCGGTATTTAATGTTTTGTACACACCAGCGCAGGTGCTATTGCCAGAGGAGCTTGGCTCAAATTATTGTCAGTGACTGAAACAGAATGGGCCACAGTTTGTTTCCCAGGGAGGCATTTGGAAATGTATTTGTTCAGACGCAAGGCTGAAAAACCATAAATCTCTAGATCTGTGTCAGTCTTCTGCAGATTGGCAGTTTGGAAGAAGATCTGCTCCCCCCTGCCATCATTTTCTGGAAAACATGGAAGCTCATAATTAAAAACAGCTAGTAGTTCTTTTTTAAGACCTTCCTGTTATTGTCCTTTTTGGCAGAGCTTTACAAAAGGGTTTAGCTTTTAAAGCCGTAATGTGTTCAGGATACGAAATCAAGGCCAAGTGCTGTCTCCAAATAATTAAACGTAATTTGACGATTGAAGAGATCTTCATATGTCCGGCAGATTTTTAAATTTTATGCTATTACTCTCAGTTCCAAAGTGAAAATGATGCGAGCCTCTGCGTATGCTGCAATATTTGGAAGAATTTTAGTAAATCCTTAAAAAATAAAATCTTCTGGAAAAGCCTGAACTTTAGTTCAGACGTAGCCAAAGCCTGAGCTCCAGCCACGCTCCGGAGTCCTTTTTGTGCAGAGCCGTGGAAACTCCTAAATACCTGCTTGGCATGTTGTTAGGTTTAAATTTTTTTTAAAAGTCAAGTTCTTCCTTTTGTGGTAGTTTTGGGATCCACATAATAGAAACGAAGTATCCTACAGAGAGTGTTTTTGAGGCATGCCTGAACGATGCTGTAACTGCGTTGTTCTCTCCTCGTTACAAGGTGTTCTAGAGGGCTGGAAACAGAGGTTGGCTCTGCCCGCCATCAATCAATCACTTCTTATCTGAGAATTCGAGAAGGAAGGAGAGTGTTTTGAGTTTTTAGTTCTGCAATGTGAGTTTTATAAGACGCAAGTGTTTAAAAAAAGGTTTTTGACCACAGATGGGGATTTTTTGGCTTTAGTTCTGCCCTAAAACACCACAAGAGAGCTCTCACTCACCTTTGATCATCTCCTGTCACGCCGATTTCTGCGCTCTGTTTAAAATGCGGCTGCTCCTGTTAAATAAAGCTGATTACATTAAAGTATACGTTACACAATTTTGTATACAGAAATATATATACAAGAGAGGCATGGGGCGTCTATTGAGGGGGTATTGCACAGGTCATATTCCTGGTTAAGTATTACTCTCTCAACAGTCACAAGACTGTATATGTGCTGGATTTCATTTGTACAGAAACATGCTGGGAATGATGAAATGTGGTTATTACGGCAGTTCAGTTGGAAAGCTATTACATTTGGGAAAAGAACAAGTTTGTATTTTAAAAAGTTTGCTGGGAGCCAGCCTGCATGTGTTTGTATTTATTATTGTTTGCTATGATTTAGTAACAAAAGAAGTTACACCAAACCCTCCCAAACAGACGGGAAGAGGAAAACTCATGTGTGTTGAATTACCATAGCTAAAATTCACGCTTTCTTCACCAAAACACATGTAACTCAACAATATTCCCAAACTGCTGCAAAACACAACACTGGCCCCATTTTAAATGAGAAATAAACCATTAAGCAGTAAAAAATCTTCCTCAAAGTCCTCGGTTATTTTTCTGTTTAATTTTATACCAAGACCAGTGTCGGCCAGGGCTGATATTATGTGTGGTCTCCTTTCTCCAGACTCATGCTCACAGCTCGCTGGTCTACCTGGTGTCCCTTCTGGGCAGCATGGAGCACAGCTTTCACCACACCCTTCTGCTGGAGGTCAGAGCGCTGACCGACCGTTACCCATCTTTACTGGGCGGCTGCGGTAAAGACATCTACAGGATGAGCAACTCTTTCACTGCAATAGCCAGGCTTCTGGGAAGACGACTGGAGGAGAAATCAACGTCACACTGCAGGTTAGGAAACACCTGTTAACATGGGCTGCATGAAATCTCTTAGCGGTGGTCACCTAAAATCTTAAATAGTGTCTCTACAGCCTCTATGGATTGCAGCAGCTACTATGGAGAGTAGCTAGAGACAACTAGAGATTGATATTCAAGTGTTGCTGATTATATTCTTGTTATGTTTTGCATTCGCTCAGGAGTCACTTTAATAAAATTCGAGTTTGTGCAGACTAAGCAACTACAATGCTCTGTTTCTTCCTTTTATTTAAAAAGGGATTTGTGCACTCACTGGCCAGTTTATTAGGTTCACCTGGTCAACTGCATGTTAATATAAAAAAAAAAAAATCTAATCAGCCACCCACGTGGCAGCAGCTCAGTGCATTTTGGCATGTGGATATGGTCAATACGGCCTGCTGAAGTTCAAACCGAGCATCAGAATGAGGAAGAATTTATATGACTTTGAATGTGGCATGGTTTTTTTGGTGCCAGATGGTTTGGTCTGAGGATTTCAGAAACTGCTGATCTGATGGGACTTTCCCACACAATCATATCCAGGGTTTACAGAGAACGGTCTGAAAATACATATTCTGCTATTCTGTTGATAGCAGAGGACCCCCAGGGTGGTCGAGAATGACTGAGCTACAATCCTGTGGGACTTCCAGATACAGGCGGACAAACTAGTGATGGTCAAGTAGAGAAAGGCGACCGTAGTGACGGATGTAGCTATACCAAGTGATAACAACATTAGGAAGAAGGACCACGAGAAGCTCAAGAAATACCAAGAGCTGCGAGAACAACTCGAGAAGATGTGGAGGGTAAAGGCAGAAGTGGTCTCGGGACAGTGACCCCCAAACTGGGCGAGTGGCTCCAGCAGATCCCAGTAACAACATCTGACATCTCTGTCCAGAAGAGCACAGTTCTAGGAACAGCTAAGATACTGCACAGAGCCCTCAAGCTCCCAGGCCTTTGATAGAGCACCCGAGCTTGAAGGATGAAGGCTGCCCCACAGGGCGAGTGGGGGATTTTTTTTGTGTCAGAGACTGAGTCATAAAGAGAATACACATACTGACTCGACACATTGAGCTGTGTTACTTTGATCGTGACGCTAAAATCAAATCTGGGTCTGTTACAGCGCACTGTTATTTAAGGTCATTAAAATATTTTTCTTTTTGGTTTTGCCTTCAAAACAATCTGCGTGCACAAGAAGTGAACATACCGTGCATACGCTGGCCAAGAGTCATCTGGCTGCCCTGTGGAAATGACACACACACAGCTCTCTTCTAAATAAGAACATTGTGTGCAGAGTTTGAGGCTTCGAAAGACTTTGCTTGGGGTCTTTTGGAAGAGAGATAGAAGGGGAAAAGGATTGGAGGGAGGCAAAGGCAGTTTATTAGTGAAAGAGCAGGGGGGAGTGGAAAGGAAGCCCTCTTTCAAACAAGTAGAAGTTTTGAAGGATATTTGTATAAAAACACAAGTAAGGAATGAAAAACAGAAAAGAGCGAAAGAGGGTTCAACACAATTTGAACCAATTAATGTAAGAAAGAAGCAAATTAAGCCAACGTTTGCCAGAGGGGGAGAAACTTGTGACACCGTCAGCTTCAGGTCACACGTATAGCAACTATAATGTGAACTCTGGCTCTGTGTGCATTCAGGGTGGATGAGGCGTTCCAATCAGATGGAGGAGGAGGAGCACCAGAGCAGCAGCTGCAGGTGAAGATCCAGGCCTTTGAGGAGAAACTGGGAGACACGGTGGAAGATGAGGAGGAGGCAGCAGGGGAGGACTCTCCTGCCCCGCAGCGACGCTACAGCCTAAGCCAAACAGTCAGGGAGGAGAGGCGTGAGATGAGATTCAACAGGTCAGTTAGTAAGAACATGCTTCTGCTCAGTGTCCTCTGAAATCTGACTGGATAGAAAAAACATATTTTTATGAAGAATCTGGTGGATTTGAAGAGATGCCTTGAGCCAAGAAGACGTTTCTATATGTGTGTTTGTTGAAGAATGTAAACACTGCCACACTTGGAAAATTTTGTTTATTTTATGAAATCGAAATGACACAAATTTACATATAAAACAGTGACCAGGTACATCACTGCCTCAAAAGTTAAAGACTGTGTTGGAGGTGTGTTGCAAAGTGGCTTGCAGCAGCAACTGCATCTGTAGCAGGCTAAAGCAATTACAATAGGGCTTCCTTTATGAGATATACCAATGGGATGGTATCAGCTGAGCCAGCAGACACTGAGTGCTGGCATAGAAAGAAATTAAACATTAGCCATGTTTTCGCAAAAACAAGCACATGTCTTTAATTCTTCTGTATATTGTCCTCTAAAATTTAGACATTTTATGTCTTGGGGGGTTTATGTTGCTGTGTTTTGTTAGTGGGATAAAACTGTACTTAGAATGTCCTGGAGTACACCTGGTTGTCAGGTTGCAGTTTATACAGTTACTCACATGTCATACCTGTATGTGTGTGTGTGTGTGTGTGTGTATATATATATATATATATATATATATATATATATATATACACCCAGCACGCCCCTGCGGGCGGTTTATCCTTCAAGCTCGGGTCCTCTACCAGAGGCCTGGGAGCTTGAGGGTCCTGCGCAGTATCTTAGCTGTTCCCAGGACTGCGCTCTTCTGGACAGAGATCTCCGATGTTGTTCCCGAGATCTGCTGGAGCCACTCGCCTAGCTTGGGAGTCACCGCACCTAGTGCTCCGATTACCACGGGGACCACCGTTACCTTCACCCTCCACATCCTCTCGAGCTCTTCTCTGAGCCCTTGGTATTTCTCCAGCTTCTCGTGTTCCTTCTTCCTGATATTGCTGTCATTCGGAACCGCTACATCGATCACTATGGCCGTCTTCTTCTGTTTGTCTACCACCACTATGTCCGGTTGGTTAGCCACCACCATTTTGTCCGTCTGTATCTGGAAGTCCCACAGGATCTTAGCTCGGTCATTCTCCACCACCCTTGGGGGCATCTCCCATTTTGACCTCGGGACTTCCAGGTTATACTCGGCACAGATGTTCCTGTACACTATGCCGGCCACTTGGTTATGGCGTTCCATGTATGCCTTGCCTGCTAGCATCTTGCACCCTGCTGTTATGTGCTGGATTGTCTCTGGGGCATCTTTACACAGCCTGCACCTGGGGTCTTGCCTGGTGTGATAGACCCCAGCCTCTATGGATCTTGTACTCAGAGCTTGTTCTTGTGCTGCCATGATTAGTGCCTCTGTGCTGTCTTTCAGTCCAGCTTTGTCCAGCCACTGGTAGGATTTCTGGATATCAGCCACCTCCTCTATCTGCCGGTGGTACATACCGTGCAGGGGCCTGTCCTTCCATGATGGTTCCTCGTTTCCCTCCTCTTTCTTGGGTTTCTGCTGCCTGAGGTATTCACTGAGCACTCGGTCAGTTGGGGCCATCTTCCCAATGTATTCTTGGATGTTCCTTGTCTCATCCTGGACTGTGGTGCTGACACTCACCAGTCCCCGGCCCCCTTCCTTCCGCTTAGCGTACAGCCTCAGGGTGCTGGACTTGGGGTGAAACCCTCCATGCATGGTAAGGAGCTTTCTTGTCTTTATGTCAGTGGCTTCTATCTCCTCCTTTGGCCAGCCTATTACCCCAGCAGGGTACCTGATCACGGGCAGGGCGTACGTGTTGATGGCCCGGATCTTGTTCTTACCATTCAGCTGACTCCTCAGGACTTGCCTGACCCTCTGCAGGTACTTGGTGGTTGCAGCCTTTCTAGCGGCCTCTTCATGGTTCCCATTTGCTTGCGGGATCCCCAGGTACTTGTAACTGTCCTCTATGTCTGCAATGTTGCCTTCTGGTAGTTCAATCCCCTCAGTTCTGACTACCTTCCCTCTCTTTGATACCATCCGACTACACTTCTCCAGTCCGAACGACATTCCAATGTCATTGCTGTATAGCCTGGTAGTGTGGATCAGTGAATCGATGTCTCGTTCACTCTTGGCATACAGCTTGATGTCATCCATGTACAGGAGGTGGCTGACAACTGCTCCGTTCCGTAGTCGGTATCCGTAGCCAGTCTTGTTAATGATCTCACTGAGGGGGTTCAGGCCTATGCAGAACAGCAGTGGGGACAGAGCATCTCCTTGGTAGATCCCGCACTTGATGGTGACTTGTGCTATGGGCTTGGAGTCGGCCTCTAATGTTGTACGCCACATCCCCATTGAGTTCCTGATGAAGGCTCTTAGGGTCCCATTGATCTTGTACAATTCTAGGCATTCCAGTATCCAGCTGTGGGGCATTGAGTCATAGGCCTTCTTGTAATCAATCCAGGCAGTGCACAGGTTGGTCAGTCTGGTCTTGCAGTCTCGGCTGATTGTTCTGTCTACCAGTAGCTGGTGTTTTGCGCCTCTGGTATTCTTGCCAATTCCTTTCTGTGTCCCGCTCATGTATTGACCCATGTGCCTGTTCATCTTAGCCGATATGATGCCTGACAGGAGCTTCCATGTAGTACTGAGGCAGGTTATTGGTCGGTAGTTGGAGGGCCAATATATACTACCGACCAATATATATATATATATATATATATATATATATATATATATATATATATATATATATATATATATATATATATATTAGGGGTGCAACGATATTCGTATCGATATTGAACCGTTCGATACAGTGCTTTCGGTTCGGTACGCATATGTATCGAACAATACAACATTTGTAATTTATTTTATCAACTTTCCTTCTGACGATGCTGTCTGTGTGGAGCGCTCAGTGAATCTGCGTTCGACTACTCCGCCTAGGCTGCACTGTCGAGCGCAGATCCACTGAGTGCTCCACACAGACAGCATAGTCAGAAGGAAGAGCGCAGGGCACCTCCCCCACCCTCATTCAGATCTGGCGTTTGGAATTATTTTGGTTTTCATGTGACGTATGACCCTGAAGGTAAGCGAGTCATGGACTAAAGTAAAACAGTATGTTGGATGTGCCATGCAATGCTCAATTACATGGGTGGGAACTAGTGTGTTAGCGCAGTTAGCTCGTTAACGTGTTAGCTGTCTAGCCCCATGCACGGGGCAATCGGCGGTAGCTCGTTAACGGAGATTTGCCGTGTTGTGGTGTTAAGGTCATTTCAACGAGATTAACCTGAAAGCACTAGTGGGAACACAACGAATATGACTGCACATTTACGCCGACATCATCCTAGTGCAAAGACAAAAACAACAAGCATGCTACTAACTTTAGCCGAGTCATTTAGACAGCTGTTAGCACATGATTCTCCTTATGCTGCTGAGAATATAGCCCAGAAGAAGCGGATAGTATAGCTTTTATTTTGGAAAGAGACATTTCTCTGTAATAAACTCTCTTTTCCAAAGATGAGTGATTCCTCAATCAGATACAGGGCTTGCAATATCGCTAGCCCGACGTCCCGGAGCTAGCGATTTTTTCAGTCGGGCTACCAAAATCTATCTCTTCCCTGCCCGTCGGGCTATTGTAGGAAAAATATATGTCAATGCTTTTGCATTCTTTCAGAAATGTAGCTGGGTAATTATGTCATTGGCATCGGTGAGCCACTGTCAATATGTGACATATTGAAGTCGCGTTTGAATTTGCGCTTGTTTTTTTGCTTTCACTTTGCAATCGTGCAAACTGTGTATAGAGAGCGACAGCACTGATCTGTGAGTGATGATAATTTGTGCACCAATT